>NC_034410.1:72584744-72595260 GCF_002078875.1 Numida meleagris | reverse complement strand
GAGGGAAGGAAAGGAAGAGGGAAGGAAAGGAAGAGGGAAGGAAAGGAAGAGGGAAGGAAAGGAAGAGGGAAGGAAAGGAAGAGGGAAGGAAAGGACAAAGCTTCAGTATTTATTATTTTCAGAGAGAAAAGATAATATTCCCTTGACAAAGATTCCTAGGCAGAACATAGAAGACCCTGAGGGAAGTTTGCATCCTGAAATTCTCCAGCATTTCAGATGATTCTGTAATTTACTTGTATTTCAGAAGTAGGTCATTCTCAATCTCTTCTGCTATAAAAAAATAATAAAAGTAATCTGTCATCTGGAACATTCTGCAGCAGAATTTAGGTCTTCAGCAACTGTATTGAACAGCATAGCTTTACATCTAACAGATATTCCATGTGTCTTTCTCACCTTCATCAGTTTCATTTTGCACTTGATATGCTTCCCAAACAAAAAATTTCACTGAACAAATCTATTTTTATACAGATTTTGTGTTAGTTTTGTTACTAATGTTGTTTTGTAAGAGAAATAGACAAAGACAAATAGACAAAAAATTCCCTTCTGACAAAGACTTTTTGAAAGGGTTACAAACCAGGTGTCATTTCATCATGGAGTTCCCAGTATTCAACTACTGGGACACTTGGATCAGATATCTGTTTGGATTAATATGCTACAGAAAAAGCAGTGAAAATACTATTTCCCAACCATCACCTTTAGCTGATGTAGGAAAACAATATTTAAAGGGGAAAACAAAACAAAACAAAACATTAGGCATTCAACAGATATACTGTAGTCCAGTAATCTTGAAAATATGTTCATAATTTTAAAGAATGTAAGAATTTCTTTTCATTATAAATTCTTGATGTTTTGTCAAATATGTGAAGAAAATGGAAAACACAGTAGATGTTAACGGCTTTATGACTCAGCAGCCATGCTGGAATTCAAGCTACAATCTTTCTCAGTTTCTTCTATCTTGTATCTGCAGAATCCAAACCAAGAGCACTGAGACCCTTGGACTCACAAAAGCGTATGTGAAGTCATAAAAGGATTCTTTACCTTTTTGACTCCATGGTAAAAGAAAAGTGATGCTTGAAATACTTGATGTTTAATGGAATTATGCAAAATAGCATCAAGATTTTAAGCATCTTCAATCAGTTCTACTGGTAGCTAATACCTTTTTTTTTAGTCTGCCTAACTTAGCAGGGAAAAGCATTGCTATTTTTTTTAATTCTTGGAATTTTCATATTTGGGACCACTAAGACAAGGTTTGAAGAAGAAACATACATTTTCTGGAGGAGCTGAGTGATTCTGAGAACTATAAGTGCAAGCAGGAGATAGTCAAATCCACATCACAACAACTGGGCTACCAATAAACTTTATGGCCTAATCCTTGATCACGTCTTTAAAGACTGAGTTTCTGAATACATCTTTGTCTGTCTCTCTTTAGGATTTTCAGGTTTTAAGGTTTTCACACTTACAGTGGTTCTTTCTGTTGTTGTTTTTTTACCAGGCCAAGGTAAAAAAAAAAAAAAAAAAAGGTGAACAACAACAAAACCCACAAAATCAGCAAAAGCCAAAGGAAAGGCTGTTTCTAAACAATGCAAAGTCTGCTTCCAGGTCATTACTACTGTTATCACTACCTCTGAGGGCTTAGCTCTGATGAGTTTCTCTCTGTGTAAATAAAGTGCAGCTAAGCAGCCAAACCATCTGGAGTTCTTATCTTTTATGGCTGTTATTACTATCAGTTTAAGAGGTAAGTCTCACTGGCCCAAAAGTTTAGAGGACTTCTTGATATCCGCTCACCTGTAGGCAGGATTCCTAAATTTATGTTGCTTTAGTACTACTGTGAGCTGTTTTGACAAAAGATAAGCCCTGTGCAAGTTTGCACCTGCACACTCAAAAGGAGTTCCCGATTTCCAAAACTGGTTGAAGAAATGAAAGTATAAATATAGGAATAAAAAGCAGGACTTGCTTTGGCTACATCTACAAGATGAAATATAAAAAACCTGTCATGCTAAGGGTCTCCTTTCAACTCCTCAGAAATTTCCAATAGTGCTGTGGAGAAGTAGCACTTTGTTTCTGTTCCTGTAGAATAAAACAACTTCTTTTTAAGTCAAAAGCAGGGAAAGACTGACAAGAGGTAATAAATCTTGATAATTTATTTTGCAAAATACAGATCATCTTAATTTGGAAACCTAGCTCCAAATTATGTTTCAATTTTTTTTAATTGTGTACTCCCTTTGTAAATCAATAATTCTGCTTTTAGAAAATTATTTCATTAGAAATTAGAATAAAATGTGAGGAAGAAATCCAGGTAGCATGTGTCAGTGAAGATTTATCACCCTTAGTAGGCTCTGGATTCAGTTCTGCAGACATGTTTTTTCTGGATATAGTATTTGGCCAAATCACCCTAAAATATGTTCTGACATAATATCAATGCAGAGAATAACTGATAAAGGATTAGTAGTCCTTGTAAGCCACAAATGGAAGAAAAAGGAAATGATTCCTTACTCTACTCCCTTATTTTTAAACTAGACACTGAGAATTCAGTGTCTGACACTCATTAATAAAGGAGATGCATTTACCAGCCTCCTCATCATACACGTTTGCTTCAGACAGATTTTCAAAGCTATGGTAATTTTGAAGGAACTGGCATATCAGAGTTCAATATTTTGGCTGTTTCCTTTTGCTTCAGTGTTGAAGCAATGTGTTCTAGACTATTATCAGGCTTGGCTGTCCTTGCTGATGTGTTCACTAATGGTTATAGAAAAGGTAGAACAATAGATCTACACATAGCATGACTTCATTTAGATTTACAGTTGAAAGAGTTCTCCTGCACTGAGAGCATCTCTCCTCTCTAGGGTCCCTGCTGTCCAGCATAACATGACCTTATACTGCAATTTTCAGAGTGGGGAGACCTTAGCTCTGTTAGAGTCTCCTCTTGTAACCGGGCATCTGTTTGTGCAAACACATTTCTAATTTTATTCTTTTGTCAAATTTAGGTAAAAATTATCATCTCAGTTCTCTGACCATTGTCATAAAAGTCATTGTGAGGGAGAGAAAGATGCATAAACATATATCATGCACAAGGAGTACAGTCTCATTGGATTTCTTTCCTTAGGAAGTCAGCTTAGGAGATCTCATAGTACTTGCTTTGCTGGTTTTTGGTACAAAAGCTGTTAACCATCTGAAGCTCTATCTTGCTGCTTGCTATTCTGTGCCCAGCAACACAGGCATTTTCTGTAGGAATTAACAGGCAGGTAGGCCACAGCTTTGCCTGAAACTAAAGAAACCACCTCTGTGACTTGTGATCTGATTGCCATAGAGTAGGACACACACATGACTTTGAGCAAGCATATAATTATAAATTGCTTTCCCAATAGAGAATATATCATCTTGGTTCTGAAGAGCCTTCGGACACATTAGTTTTGTTATTGATCTTTATCAGTGCAACTTCTCTGTCTAACATAATTTTTCAGTGTCAGACCACTGAATCTACAGTGATATCTATCAAAATAACAAAAAGATTGATCGAAGAATCCTCCTCCATTTGATTAACATTCATTACCTTGTTTAATAAAAAAAGAAAAAATATAAACCTTTATCACTTCTTACATACCTGTTTCATTTTTTTTCTCTTCTCTTCATTTTTTCCCCCTATTCTTATGTTTTTAATATTCTCTTTCAGCTTAAAGCTTTGAGGGTTATTCATTCTGCTTGAACTGGATGAGACTGAATATCACCATCTAGCAGTGACAAAGCACCTAGCTGGATACACAAATATTACCTTTCTAGAATAATCTTCAGAGCTTCTCCTTACAAGTAAATTCGATTTATAAAAATACACACCGCTTTGTCTTGCATATATTATTTTGAGGGAAAAGCTTTATCCAAAGCTATTCTGAAGCCGGAGAAAGGAATAAAAAACCTTCCAAAACTCTGAGTCAAAAGATTTTGCCCTGTTAAAATGATTTAGTAATACTTCTTTAACTCATTAAGCCAAATTAATGCTAAGCATCAGATATAACTTATATCTAACTTCCTATTGCAGCGTTCAGAAGGGAAAGCAATCAAATTGATTCTCCTGAAGTTCATGTCTGTAGCTACTATTATACTGAAAAACACTTGTTTTCAGCTGAAATAAAATAGATCACATAGGCAATTTTGTTGAGTCTCTCCAATTTAATTACAAATTTAACTATAATTTTTGCAATGTATATACACTTAACAGCATTTCATCTTGAAAACAATCACGGAGACAGAAAAATTTTCCTGATTTCAGTTGGGACAGGGTTGATTTTTCTTTCATAGTGTTTAGTATGGTGCTGTGTTTTGGCTTTAGGTGAAAAACAATGTTGATAACACACCAATGTTTCAGCTGCTGCTGAGCAGTGCTGTACAGAGCGAAGGACACTTTGTTTCTTCAATTTCCCCTAGTGTGCTGCCAGTGAAAGGGCTGGGAAGGTATAAGGAGCTGGAATGGGACAGAACCAGAACAGCTGACCTAAACTGGCCAAAGGGATACTGTACAGCACCATGTGGGAAAAAAAAAAAAAAAAAAACACTTGAAAAATAGTGGGGAGTTGGCCAGGGGGCAGGTGCCGTTCAGGGACCAGTTGGGCATTGGTTGGTGGGCGGGGAGCAATTACTTGTGCATCACTTGTTTTATGTGTGTATGTATGTATATAATTATTATCAGTAGTATTTTTTTTTCCTCTTCTTTTTCTAAGTAAATAGTTTTTAGCTCAACTTACAAATTCTACTTAGTTCCTTTTTTTTCAGTACTCTCCCTTCTCTCACTGGGAATGGGGCAGGGGTGAGTGAATGACAGTGTGGCGCTGAGCTACCTGCTGGGTTAAACCACAACAAAAAAGTATAAGGAAACATCCATTTTTCACACAAGCGTTCGGAGTTAGCTATATAGTCTGTTTCTCATGATTAATATGCTAGATTTCAGAATTTTTTGCCTGAAGTGTGCAATGATATTATTATGAAAAAATGGAGATTTTGATACCCTCATGTAGAACATTGGCTTACATTCTAAGTCCTATTCATTGCACCAGAATAATTTATAACAGAGGTATTATTTGATATAAATGAATAAAACTCAATCCTGCATGCCTAACTTCACATTTTCACTGAAAGAATACTGTAATCACCTATCACCTACTTTCTGAAGAAAATGAACTTAATATTTTCTGAAAAATACTCCATCTGAAAGAAAATCTTGTTTTAATTATAGCAGAGCATAATCAAAATATAAAATTGGGGAATAAGAGAAACCCACTTCTGTCTCTTCTAGAGAAATAGTATCTTTTTTTCTTAAAAAAGAATCTATTTGATCAATTAACATTTTGGCTATCCCTCATACACATGGAAGCTCTGTTTCCCACTTCATCCAAGTAGGCAACAGCAAGGATATATAGCACATTTGCCTTTAAAATGCAGGTAGCATTTCTCAATGTCTCTCAACTACTTTTGTCTCAGTATAAAACTTGGCATGAACTTCAGGAATATAAATGTATACTGAAATGAACTAGCCATATTCCTGAGGGAAAAAAAAGTCAAATTGCCAACTTCTATTGGAGGGGAATTTTATTTATTTACTTTTTTTGGTGGAAGGGTGAACCTGGAGGAGGACATAAAGGAGGGCAAAAAATAGACCTGACAAATTTTCTTACATCTTCTAATTTCCTTCCCACATGATCACCCAGAGAGGCTCACTTAGTGTTTCAGAGCTGCAGAACTCATTGTCTCAGAGCTACTGGGACTCTCATTACTATTAATACCAAAATAATTTTTTTTTTAGAGTGTAAGAATTTATTTATAATTGTTTGCTTATAAAGTATTTTGAATGTTCCAAATCGCAGTCTAGAAATATCTAAAATACCTCTTTAGAGTTACTTGATTTTTTTATATGCTACCTCTGTTCTGAACCGTATTTTCTAAAGAAAGCTTATAAATCAAAACTCAACAAGAGCAAGATTTATATTATTTCCTCTAATAATAGTGAACTGTTGAGCAAACATCTCTCTATATTATGTAGTCACTCATCTAAGAGTGCTTACTAAATGTTGCCAAACTAACCCCTCTTCCTTTGCCTGCTCCCAGCCCTGTGAATAACGCCTTGCATATGAATTGAGGTCCTCCCACACTAGCTGCACAGCATGCATGCTGGAGAGGAGAGAGCAAATGCAGCGAGCAACAGGCTTTGCACCCCACTGGAGTCAGGGTTGGAACCCAGCTCTGCCTAGACCAGACCACGGGAAGGAAGGCGTGGGTTAGGTGCTGGAGAGAAGATAACCCCATACTTCCAGTCCCTAACACTTCCCACCTCAGGAAAGGCAGAGAACGTGACACCTCTAAGGCTGGCTGTGTGGGTTTTCAGCCTGACATTGTTCCCAGGAGTGGCTTTGCACCTGGGTTGGCCCTCTCCTCCTGGACCGGCTCCCAAGGTGTCTCTGGGGCTGGGTCAGGGACTCTGCAGCCCTACGGTCAACACAGGAGCAGCTTTGTGTCAGGGCCCAACCTCACTGCCTGGATCGGCTTCTTCCATCAGCTTCTAGGGAATCCCTCAGCAGGGTGAGGGGAGGGCTCCTACCTGGATGCAGCCCTGCCAGACCCAGGTGCATGTGTGCTGCTGCAGGAACTGAGTGCTCTCTTTTTTCCTTATTCTCTTTTTTTAAAAAAAAAAAATTAATTAAAATTAAGAAATTTTTTTGCTTATATAAGTTAACTATATCATGTATTTTACATGTAGCCAAAGACAGTTCCTGAGAGGTATCACTTGTTTACTAGGGATTTGTTAAATGGTTTTTAAATGATTGCTAAGCTTTAAATCTGAACACCCTTTGGAGGTGCCACTTCTAAACTAAATTGTTTTCTGAGCCTAAAGAAGACATCTTTTCTGCCACATCTATGTTTGCCAGAATATTTGCCAGTATTTCCCAAAGAAATTAGGTAGTTGTTAGTTTTACTGAAGATTTGTCAGAAATCCACTCTGAACAAGCAAACCATATCAATTTGGCAGACTACATCTACATAGCTATAGATTTAAGAGTATATGATAATTCTTTCTCTATCAAAATGATTTTCTCTTAAAACTAACCTTCATTTATAGAAAAATAACATGCAAATGAGGATACAGGACAGGAACCCTGCACAATTGGACTAGGGAAGCATCTACACAAATTAACTAAATTCTTCTCAAAGAAGATCTTTGAGTTCTGATTTTGGTATGAAAAGATTAAATGTTTTATAAATTTATTTTTATATATAATTTATTTCAGTTTGCAACTGTGTTTCAGGATTACAACTTTTATATCCAGCTGTCCAAAAAAGTCCGTAATCTCAGACACCCTCGAAGTTGCTCAGCACATTTTGCTGCTGCAACCTGTGACAACACCAACCTTTAAGGGAAACATAGGATATCAGCAGGTTAAAATTATGTGTAAAAACCTACAGAATTCAATCTGTAAAATACTGTATAAGGAGAAATAGTATGGCATGGTGAGTTAGAAGGGACAATCAAAGGGTTAACTATTGCATGGAACTGGGGTAAGTAGAATGTAAGGCAAGATAAGAAAAAGGAATTCGGTGAAACTCCATTATCAGCAGGGACCAGTACAAGGAACCGACCAAAGGCGGAGTGACTCTGCAAAGCAGCAGTGGGGTGAAAAGGGCAGACTGATGAAGACGTCAAGCCTTCATCCAATGACCACCAGAATGGGGGAGGAAGACCTCAAGCCTTCATCCAACGACCACCAGGAGGAACTACAACGCATGCGCTGGAGGGACGGACCATATGCAAAGGAATTCCCGGGAAATGATGAATATGTAGATGGGTCCTGGGAAACCTGCTGAATATGTATAAGCTTGGCTCTTAAATGTGTGGTGCTTTTGCTTACCGGTGGACAAGCTAGGAGGAAATATCCCCCTTGCCCCTGGCATATGCGCAGTGCTGAATAAAAACATACCTGCTTTGTAATCTCACTTGGGTTACAGAGTTTGATTCCGCAAATCAATGGTGATAAATAGCAACTACCACAATGGACAAAAGTTGCTGGAGGCTTCTTCACATCAGACCAAAAAAAAAAAAAAAAGAAAAAGAAAAAAAATCAAAAGAAACTGCCAATGAAGTCTGGAAATTGAAATGCTGATATACCTAATGTTATCAGCAAAGAATATATCTTTCAGAGTGCTACGGTAAATACATCAGCACAGAATACTGCAGGCAACTTGAACTCTTTCTGCTTGTTTAAAATGATGAGATTCATGCTACCACACCTTTTCTGTCAGAAAGACTGCCTCAGATTTAGTACCATTACATTTGAAATTCACATGGTTTGTTCAGGCATTTCTGTAATATAGCTTTTGAACATAAAATTAATATCCTTCTCCTGATCAAGTTACAAAGCAAAAAAGAAGAGTGACACAATTGAATAGGTACAAATGAACTGTTAGGAAGTGGAGGACTCGGTAAGCAATCAAGAAGGCAAGAAAAAGAACCTAAGGGATTCTTGAAAATTGACAATGAAATACCAAAGATTTACATGCAGAAAAATCTCTAATGGGGCCGCATAGGGATTCTGCTTCTGGTAGAGAACAGCGGCAGATGTTGCAGAAGAAAGAGGACAGGTGGACCCTAAATGTAGCCAGCTAACCTGCCCACAGAGAAAGCTCCTTGAACTGCCGATGGTAAAGCCTCAGTTTATAAGGCGTACATGTTTCTTTTTGTTAGTATTTGGAAGTTTACTAAAAATTTTATTATATCTACTGAAGGCATACACCCAAGAAATGATTCATGAATTCAGGTGGGAGAATCAGAGATAATCCACTCCTGGGAAGTACAGTCTTGCTCCCATGCCTGGGTCCTGGCACAGCTCTGTGTCAAGTGGGATGCAGTGTACATCTCTTCCACATACCTGCTCATGCTGTAATCTTTTCCTCTTTCCCTCAGTGTGCCATTTGTGCAGTGACTCTACTGTAACCTATTCTGATCTCTGAACCAATTTCATAAACTGAAGCCATTATTCAGGCTGAAATATTTTTATTTGTAAGGTCTTTTATTTTATTGTAAGGATGAATCACTATATTTCTATAAGAAACATGACAGAAATTTGTCTTGAATGAAGTATCATCTATAGTTTTTGTTTTATAAGAGATAATCAGATATAAGAGCTAATTGGTATGTATACCTCATTCTTAGCTTAAGACACAGGCAGTAATTCAGAATTGTGCACTGAGATTGGTTCTTTGCTTAGCTCTAGGATAATGTATATCAAAGACCCTAACATTCTTTTATGTTGTAATAGAAGATTCTTCTAATAGCATTTTAAGTTTAAAATTTATATGTTTAGAAATGAAAAAGGCAGAAGGGGCCTAATTATATATTAACTCCCTTTGTGGAGTGAGAAGTAGCTTCACTACACCACCAAGAATAAAACAACAATCAGTTGGAAGCTTCTTTGTGACAAGGTTTAGAAAGACAGCAAGAAAAATACTGACAAAGAATTAAGACACAGAGAAACAAGATCATTAGGAACATCTCTGAACTCCTGGTTCCTCAGCTGGAGTAAATAAACAGTGCTTAGCCTAGGATTCCATCCTACAACAGCGCATAGAGGCAACTGGAATAAATTGTCTTCAGACCAAAGAACCAAGAGCTTGTGACAAAAGGAGGGAGGCTTATGTTTGTAGTATATTATTTACTGTGAAATTTGCCTTCTGATATGTTAAATTAAGAATAGAGAGAGAGGAGAGAAGAGAGAGGCTGTAGAGCTGGGCTGAGGCCAGTGAGATGAAGTTCAACAAGACCAAGTGCCAGGTCCCATACTTTGGCCACAACAGCCCCAGGCAATGCTACAGGCTTGGGCCAAAGTGGCTGGAAGACTATGTAGAAGAAATGAACCTAGGGCTGTTGGTCAATGCTCAGCTGAACTTGAGCCAGCAGTATGCCCAGGTGGCCTGGAAGGCCAATGGCATCCTGGCTTGTATCGAAAGTAGGGTTGCCAAGAAGAGCAGGGAAGCAATCATTCCCCTTGTACTCAGCACTGGTGAGGCTGCACCTTGAGTACTGTGTTCACTTTTGGGCCCCTCAATACAAGAAGGCCAAGAGAAGTCCAAAAGAAGGAGAAGAGGATGCTCAGGGGAGACCTTATCACTCTCTACAACTACCTGAAAGGAGGTTGTAGTGAGGTGGGTGTCAGCCTCTTCTCCCATGTAACTAGTGATAGGACTAGAGGGAATGGCCTTAAGTTGCACCAGAGGAGATTCAGGCTGGACATTAGGAAATGCTTCCTGACTACTCTTTCAGAGAAGAACTGGATACCCAGGGAGGTGGTGAAGTCACAGTCCCTGGAGGTGTTCAAGAAACATTTAGATGCTGTACTGAGGGACATGGTTTAGTGGGAAACATTCGTGATAGGTGGACGGTTGGACTAGATGATCATGCAGGTCTTTTCCAACACTGGTGATTCTATGAGAGAGAAGAGAGAGAGAATGAGGAGAGAGAAGAGAAGAGAAGAGAGAGAGA
>NC_034410.1:72534255-72584504 GCF_002078875.1 Numida meleagris | reverse complement strand
AGAGAAGAGAAGAGAGAGAGAATGAGGAGAGAGAAGAGAAGAGAGAGAGTTGAAACAGGCAAGAATAGATAGAAAGGAGAGAGGTGGGTGAGGATGGAGGAGAAAGGAGAGAGATGAGGAAGGAGATACAGTAGACAAATCAGACAAATACAGAGGACTAGCACAGCCATAGTTATTCTGTTCTTACTGAATATTTTGAGCACAGTTAGGGATTTGAATGAAACTCCAACCAGGTCCTTCTCTGCAGAACTCCTCTCCAGCACGTCTGCCCCTAACTTGTACTGATATATGTGGTTATTCCTCCTCAGGTGTAAGACCACACTTGCTCTTGCTGAACCTCATCAGATTTCTCTCCACCCAACTCTCCAGTCTGTCCAAGACTTGTTTAATGGCAGCACAGCCTTCTGGTGTGCCAGCCACTCTTCAGAGCTTTGTATCATCAGCAGACTTGCTGAGGGAACATACTATCCCTTCATCCAAGTAAGTGATGGAGATATTGGACAAGACCAGACCGAGTAACAACCCTGGTGAATACCAATGTTTGGCATGTTTTACAGTTAATATTGTTATATCATCAATATCAGGGAAAGCTTTTTGAAAAGTGTTTCAACAGCACATTGCAGTTTTACCCCTTAATTTGAAATTTGTGGTGTAACATTTTTATGTTGTTACAAGGCATACAAGATATCACATTATTCAAAATAGTGTTTCTTTCATCTACTAGCTGTATTTTTTTTCAGATCAAAATGAAGAATAAAACAATGAGTATAAACTTTCAAGAGTCTGGAAAAAAATCTAGACCTATATATATATATATATACATACACTTACATTGGAGCACTACTAAGTTCTTAGCTTGTAGATCTGATATACTGATCAATATTTTCCCAGTACAATGAACTAAAACAATATTATTCCCATAAATCAAGACATTTTGCACTTACAAGAAATAACATTAAAAGATTCTCTACAATTGTTTAAGATTCCATTGAGTAATGCATGATAGTATTCCAGTATTTTGTGCTAACCTGACTGTGTGCCAAAATAGTGTGACTGGCCTTCTTGGTAAATTAACAGAGAAAATGTAGAAATACTTATCTGCAACCTGTGTTGTTTTATTTCCATGACGCAAATACTTCATGAAGATTTCCAATTTCAGAACTTACAAAAAGTAATTGTTGTCAGAATTATTTGTGGCAAACAAATCATTCTTGATTGTATAGTTGTATTTTAAAAGATGAATTGTTTGACATTTCCTTTAGTGGCTTTTTTGAAGTAAATGTTTTACAAGCAAGATTGCATAGCACAGGTAAGTTAAAACAGGAATTATGGGTACCCTTCTGTGATTTGTCAGATAAAGTCACAATCCTTTGGAGGTTAATTGAAGAATTCATAAATAACAAAGACCTAGGATGAGAATACACTTTTAATCAAATATTCTTTATTATTACCACTATTACTATTTTTTATAATTCCCTGCCTTATATGCTTATTGTCAGATTTATCTAATGAGAGGCAACATCATAAACTCACAGATACTTTTTACACTATGAAGAGTTTACCAGTGACTTTGATAAGTGTAAAATAATAAGCTATCTGCGCAAGACAAGTTTGGACATTAAGATTCAAACGTAAAGAAATTAGAACAAGCGGATGGTCTATAAGCTCACCTACTGTAGAAAGGATTCTGTTTTTCCTCTGTGGAAGACTATTTGCTTGAGCTGACAAGAATAAGATGCAGCAACTCAAGAATTTAGTGGATATTTTTGCATCAACTTCAAAAATAAAATGAAAAAACATATTATTAATGAATTGTTATTGTAGATCTTGATATAAATTAAACACGTTTGCACGTTTGTGCTTAAATATTTTAAAAGTAATTTACAATGCATTACTGGAGTCCTACTTCCATAAGTAGTTCTACAAGGAGTCTGTAAAGATACATCATCATCCAGTTCCTCTTATACACTTGTGAGTGGGAGCCTGGGACACCTTAACCTGGCCTTGAGTTGATGTCACAACACCAACTCTGCTGCCCAGAAGTAGGGCTTCTGTGCACTCCCATTCCATCACTGCTGCAAGACAAGTCTGTGGCTGTTTCTTAATTCAGCAAAGAAAACTTCATGCCTTTACAAGAAGCCCATCTAGCTCTGGTTTTCCTGATTCCAAAGGGTTTCTCTCATTCTATATCAGACTTTCTTGTCCTCCATGCTAGATTGTTCCTTGGTCACAAGTTATCATTTCTGAACAGTTACAATTTGAATTTCTTTTTCAATATCCTCTCAGTACTTTCACTTTCTGTGTTTTAAACTAAGACATCTTAGTGTAATGCTGTAATGTGATGGGTAGTACAGCAATAATAGCAGAGTTGCACAACCCTAGGCTGCAACAACTGAGAACAAGCCCAAATACAGCAGCCAAGGACACAGAAACAAGGGAAGAGAAACTACTTACTTTCAGAAGGCCTCTAGTAGGCAGGGAGCTCTAGCAAGATACCCTTGCCTTTACTGCCAACCCTTAAATGAGGTCTGGGAAGGGGTGGATCCTGGCTCCCCTGGGTTGGCCCTGCCTTCCCACCAGGTGCTCAATCACTGACTGGTTGTGACTTAGCATTTCTGCTACACTTAGGGACACTTTTCATTCTATCATCTTTATTAGAGACATTTTAAAGGGCTATCAGAGCCTTCAGAGACTTCAACCTGAAGACTTTGTTGGCTGCAGGATGTAACAGAAAGTCTCTGTAACACGTCTGCCAGTGGGCTACCTGTATCCCTTACAGACTGCAAAATAATGTTTGATAGGAATGTTTGGAAAGATCAATAAAATGAAATCCCAGAAGAATGAAGAGCCACATTCAGATTAAACTGAAGATTTTTCTTTGTCAGTCTGAACTTACACTATTTTTTGAATATCTTCTATATATGTAATAGTTCACCTTTCTTGGAGAAAGAAAATACATTTTTTAACAGAACTACATGACATTTTCTGTGCAAATAAACCAATCTGCTGCATGAAGACCAGAGTTTTAAGATACAGGGGCTGGACAACACAATGTAACCTAATGAAAAAAGGTTAGAAAGAAAAATGTTTGGGGGAAAAAAAAAACTGTATATTTAATTATTTTTTTAAGGTTGTTTGCTTTGAAGTAACTCGTTCCTCTCCTATGCCTTTGCCTTTTCTCCCAGCCAGAACATGCTAGGGGAAAAAAGAAGAAATGTGAATTGATATTGCAGAAAAAGTTTAATGGTAACAAACAGATCACTTAAATAAATATTATTTGCTCTAACTGACCTTTCAGATTAGAGTGATTTCACTTATATGCTTTCAAGAGGCACGGAAAAGCCCTTGAATTTCCTCTCTGTCCACTTTCAGTAACAAAATAAGACTATATGTAGTATAGTTTTTTTTTTCTTTCCATTTGAGGTTCCTTATTACCCAAAACAGTCATTCACAAAGTTCTGTAAATCTAGAGATTGAAGTTTTACTTGTTATTCACAGGCTTATTTTGTTCCTTTTTTGCCTGACCACGATTCCTGCATTTTCACCAAATGCACTTTAATCTGTTTCTGTGAGGCCCCCACTCAACCATAGACATTTAACCTGTCATTATTGGAGGTACTTCTAATATTCTATGTGCCTGATGAGTTTCAGGTGACAGCTTTTTGATTACTGAAGAACTGTTTTGAGAAGGGACAAAGAAATGCTGCCTTATTTCTTGATGTACTAAAGACTTACTCTACCCTCATACAAAAAATCCATACCTCAAAAAAGAGGTATGTATAAGTATCTACATAAGACAGTACAAGTCATTATTCAGGCACAGGGCTGATCTTTTCTTTTGACCTGTTTCCTTTTGTTGTTGTTCTTGCTGTAGTAGTTGTCTACCTACACTTGTAGCCTGAACTTCTGATTCTATTGAATTATTGATTGTGTGATGTCATATCATTCCCAGTCCATACTCACTTTCTGCTTCTCTGTTTACACAACTTCTTATTTTTGTTGGTTTCTTTCTGAAGTGCTAAAAGTCTTTTACTTTCTTGTTTTTCCTACTGTCTTAAAACTAACCAAAGAGTATTGTGTGAATTGCTCAGGAATGCTGGGAATTGGAGGAAGAGGAAAAGAAAGGTGAAGAGGAAAAGGAATTTTAATTCTCTGTTTCCTGTAAGGTTTTGTTTCTATAGATCACATTTCATACAAGTGAATGTTAAGCAGGTCAAGGGAGGTGATTCTGCCCCTCTGCTCTCGTGAGACCCCACCTGGAGGATTCTGTCTAGTTCTGGAGCTCCCAACACAAGAAGGACATGGAGTTGTTGGAGTAGGTCCAGAGAAGGGCCATGATGATGATCAGAGGGCCACGAAAATGATTAGAGGGCTGGAGTGCCTCTCCTGAAGGGATAGGCTGAGAGAGCTGGGGCTCTTCAGCTTAGAAAGGAGAAGGCTCCTAGGAGACCTTATAGCAGCCTTCCAGTACCTGAAGGGGGCCTACAGAAAAGCTGAGGAGGGACTTTTTATAAGGGCAGGTAGTGACAGGATGAGGGGAAATGGTTTTAAACTGGAAGATGGTAGATTTAGACTCGATATTAGGAGGAAATTCCTTACTGAGAAGGTGGTGAGACACCAAAACAGGTTGCCCAGAGAGGTTGTGGATGCCTCCTCTCTGGAAGCATTCAAGGCCAGGCTAGGTAGGGCTTTGATTAACCTGGTCTAGTGGAAGGTGTCCCTGCCTATAGCAAGGGGGTTAGAACTAGATCTTCTGAATGGTCCCTTCCAACCCAAGCCATTCTATGGTTCTGTGATTCTATGAATGTTCTTCATTCCCAGGATCTCTATGAGTCTCTCTACATGCCCTGAAGTTTTGGGCAATCACTCTCCAGAGAACTAAATTTTATCAATTAACAGTCTTTTCAACCTAATTGCTTCTTGTATATTATCTTGGGACAGAATGGACGAAATTGTTATTCCATCTCTGCCCAAGTATTACAGACTTGTTTTATTTTAAATGCAAGTGTTTTACTGTTATCAACAATAGGTGAAGAAAACTGCATAATATTCGATGAGGGCAGTTACTTCCACATGTAGTCTTATCGTGTAGCAATCACTCCAGTGCCTGAATGTCTTTGGCAGTGCATTAAGCAACACAAAAGGCCCTGCCCTTTCAGCTTTTGAAGGCTGTTAAGAGAAATGCTGCATAATAGGAGAAAGTATAGCTTTGATTGTTGTATAGGAAGGATATTCGAATTTCTCTGTGTGGATGTGTTTAAGACAAATAGAACTATCTTAAAAATTAAGTTTTACATTTTTCTGAGAACTCCCTCTGGGTCAGTCAGCATGAATTCATTTACTATATGCTGTCTTTACCCTTGCAGAATTCCATTATATCAGTCATGCACTACTACTGGGAAGAGTTTTCATCTATTTTTTTTCTAGATAACATGAGGTCAAACTAAAAAGAATTTGGATAAAGCTTGTGTATAGAGGTAATAATTCAAGGAAAGTCCATCCAGAGAATACTGAGATTGCAGTGTTCATCTTTAAGGAAGGAAATGAGACTTTTCGTGGTAAGCTTCGCTTTCTGAATAGATTTTCACATGAGCATCTTTGTGACAAGTTTGCCAGCAAGAGTTCAGAACACAGCTAACACCCTAAATTAGAAAGTTCATAGAAATGTTATTATGTAGTACTTACTTTTCCTATCTGTAAAGGAAGTGGAAATGATTTTCCAGGAATGTGTCACGCTGCTCAAATGACACTCTTAATAACTAATAGAGAATAGTTCAACTGATGAATTAGTAAACATGTCACAGGCTGGCATTTGCAGCTCCAACTAGGCCCCATCTGCACATTTAGGTGTCTAAATATGCTTTGTATACAACTATTCAATACACTTTGCCTCAAATATTTAGGCACTTGAAAATGAGTCTTGGACTTCTGTGTCAATTGCATGATTTTGTTGAAATTACCTAAAACATTTTAAAATTCCTGTCCTGTTATCAGTTGTGGAAGTGCAGAGCTTCTGTAAAATATACATTATTTTACTTTGTGCCATTATATTTTAGCATATTTGTAGAGACATACTAAAGGAATACAAATTTATTAAAATGTAATTAGTTGATAAGAATTCTGTGTATTTATTGCTTCGCACAGAAAGAATGCGTAGATTCACTGGTAATTACTGACACTTTCCATAATTTGTATCTGGCACTGTAATAAAATAGATTTTATATCATCACTTTTTACATGTCTGCTAATTAGGATAAGCATGAATGCCACTGAGTCATAAAAAATAAGAAAAAATAATATAGTCACCAATTTTCCATGATCATTATTTTGTAGCTGTAATTGTGTCAAATGAACGCTTATTTTTTTTGTACAACAGATCAGATTTTCCTGCTTTGGGCAAAGTTATTGGATGCAGAGTTATGACACAAGTAGGCTTTTCTATTAATTTCCAGATCCCAGATTGCTGCCTGAAACCTGTAGGTGCAAATTTATACAAGAGGAGAAGTAGCATCCTTGAAGTTTCAAAAATGGTAATGTGAGATACTTCAAGCTCATTTTGAAAGTGGAACGCGCGTATAGACTGAAAGACCCACTAGGGTGTGTCACTAATGGCTGTGATCAAGCAGAAAGGTAAAAAAAAAAATAAAAAAATTGCCACTTATAGCTAGAACAATGGTTTTCTTCAGTGCTCAGTTTGTGTCCATCCTATTGCATGAGAAAACAGTAAAAGCTGAAACATTTGACTAAAATGTTGTAGATGACTCAATAATTTTCAGTGTTTTAATTCAGATGGCTGAAGTTCCTCTCTTTAAGTAGGCTTCAGAATCTTCCAGTCTGATAAAGCTGTGGCAACTGGGTGAGGCTAAATCCTGAGCTGCACCAGTGTTCACCATCAGCAAATTTACCCATTCATTTTGTTCATTATGGGCCATGGGTTATGAGTTAGTATATATTGTCATGCTCTTTGTCTAGAAGTATGTTAGTCTTTGCATCCAGGATTATGTATTACTGAGCAGTTAAAATTAATAAAGATATCTAAACAGATTCCTGAATAATAGACATGGATCCTCCAATAGTATGTGTGTACTTAATGTGCTCTTTTCTGTAGATAACTTTACTTATATCTCTTGTGATAAAAGTCTGTGTATTTTGTACTTTTCTAACACAGCTTTCTCATTCTATCTGCAAAAGTGTCATGCAGTTATATTTGAAACACTTCTAGAAAGTTTTGACGTTTTGTATAGACCAGTGGGTTATTCCAGCTTGAAAAAAAAAATGAAATTAACAAAACAAGAAGTATATGGTCTTGATCTTACCCCAAACTCCAAATGTTGGTATTCTTAGCAGCTGACATATAGTCATAAAGTATGGAGTACATGGGTATGCTGTATTCTGTATATATGTGTGTGTGTATGTATATGTGTCTATGCTTGTACACAGTGAAATAATCTGTAACAGTTAAAAAACTTAAACACAATGTATGATGCGGAAGATGGAACTCTATTTAATGATTAATCTAGAGAAAACATGGGAGATGAACTTTATTGGTAAGTGGTGCCCTAATTATACATAGATTGGGCTTTTTTTTTTAAGCAAAGAAATAAAGCAAAAGAGAAGAAAAAATAAATAAGAGGAAAGCAAGAAGAAACAAAGGCAATGAACAAGAATCCTCCTGCACTATTTAGATGCACTTAGAACCAATGCAGAAATCTCGGAAGAGATTGTCCTGAAGACAAAATCTAAACAAAAATGAAAAACATTTCCTGAAGTACATTATAACCCTCCTTAGAAAGTCTGAGGAGAACACTCACAGATACTGTACATTTCTTTATGTGGAAAATATCATTCCTGTAAATATCTTGTGTAGCACACTGAACTCTGAAACTTGGATGAAACTCAGCAAAACAGGAACAGAAAACACCAGAATGAGATTGCTCCACATTAGCTGGAAGAAATAAATATTCAAGGATTTCCTTTGTTGAGTTTCTCAAAGTCCAGAAATTTAAGGGAGCTAGTGTCAGTTCTTCTGAGTGGCTTGAAGGAAGTATCTCACCTCTTCCTCATCCTAGCCCTTTGAGTTCTTTAGAATGTTTTTATATTGATGTTTGTCAGTATGTTTCTTTTCTGTTTGTGCAGTCTGTACCTTAAAAATGGTTTTCTTATCAGGGGGAGTTGCCCTCTCTATTAAGAAATGAATAGACTGTGAAGAGCTGCCTCTGAGAAACAGCCATGATCAAATTGAGATCTTGTGGGTGAAAATCAGGGATCAGACCAATAGAGGACATTTGGTCTTCAGAGTCTACTACAGGCCACCTTATCAAAGGGAACCTGTTAATGAGGCCTTCTTGCTTCAATTACAAGAAACATGCTCTCAGGCCCATCCAGATGTCTGCTGAGAAAGCAGCACAGTGGGCTACATACAACCAATCCAGAAGAATCCTGGAGCCCACTGAGGATAACTTCCTAGTCCAGGCATTAGACAAACCAACTAGAGAAGAAGCATTTTTGGACTTGGTACTCATCAGTGCAGAGGACATCATTAAAGAGGTTAAGATTGGAGACAGTGTAGGTTGCAGTGACTATGCTCTAGTTGACTTTGTGATCTCAAGGAATATGGGCTGGGTGAAAAGCAAAGCTAAGGCCCTGAGATTCAGGAGGACAAAATTCTGGATGTTTAAGGAATTACTGGGTGGTTTCCTCTGAGAAACTGTCCTTAGGTACAAAGGAGAGAGCAAAGCACACTATTCTTTAAGGCTGTCTTTCAGAATGCATCTCTCCTATGAAGAAAGGTTGAGGGACCTGGGCTTGTTCAGACTGGAGAAGGGAAGACTTTGGGAATCGTTTCTGTGGCCTTGCAGTACTTGAGTGGACTTTATTAAAAGAAGATGCCCCATCCCTGGACGTCTTCAAAGCCAGGATAGATGGAGCCCTGGGCAGCCTGATCTAGTGGGTGGTCACCCTGCCTACAACAGGGTTGGATGTAGATGATCTTTAAGGTCCCTCGTAACCCACATTCTGTGGCTGTTGTTGGCTGGACCTTTGGTATATGATGCAGCGAAGTACTATTGTATATGTTATCAGTGAGCATCAGATCAAACTATGAAACATTATGTAAATGACTTAGTAAAACAAGTTTAAACAAGTTCAAAGAGTCCAAATATTAATAGCAGTGAAGAAGGACTGTAGTTTAGCAACGTCCATTTGATTTTTCGAGTAGACTGTAGTCACATGACTGCTTAACTGCTAATGCAATAAACAATTTAAGGCAAATTGAGACCAGACCTTGAACTACATTAAGACCCTTCTGGTGCTACAACAGAATGGAGAAATCCAAATGAAAAAAAGAAAAAAAAAAGGTTATTCTATGTGTTCAAGAGTAGGAGAAAGTACAATGGCTGAGGTCATCTTCCCATATAAATACTGCCATAAATCAACACAGTGGAGTAACTGTAGTGACTTAAACCAACTTAAAATATTCAATTTTATTTATTTGTTTATTTCTCATGGGAGTACAGAATTTCAGGGAAAGAGTGGAAAGAGTTCACTTTCCATTCACTTGGGAGAATATTACTGCTCCATTAGTAATACTTGACATTCTATCCTCAAAATTAAAAATGTCTCATTGAAAATGAGTAACAAAACTGAGATTTACCCATTGTCTTTTGTGGAAATTAGCCTTACGGAGGACTATTAGTTTTCTGGAAAGTTTCTGCAAGTATTTCACTTGGGTGTGATGCATTCTATCCTGATTTGGAATATGGTAACAATACTATCTAATGAAAAAATTTTTGAAAAGGCCACCGCCATCTGGTGATTAATATCAGTTAACAACACAGTGATTTTTCTTTTCAAGTGAGCCTTTTCTTAATCAATACCACTTTAGATGTCCTATCTGTTATAAAAGACAACCTATTACTAATTCAGTGTTAAAACTTGCTTGAGTTTGTTGCAACTGTACTTACCATTTCAGCAAACATGGTCTGACTTTTCTGACATCCTAGATAGCACATGCATAATTAACAGAAAGCAAACAGTGTCAGGAAAATTAATAGTGACAGTCATAGCAATAAGACAGATTTCTGATCTCTTTTGCCCATATACATCCAGTAATCTTTCTTATACTCTAACACATAATATAGTACTCGAGAATATCATAAAATGAGATATATTTTCAACACAGTGCTGAAGGAATGTAAGGGAAAATTTGTCTATACCTTGGGTTTATGTTTGCAATAGGTATATATACATATATATAATGCCTATGTTGTAGCTCTGGAATAATTTAAAATTGAGATTTTAAAATATGCTCTTTCTCTGTCTTTATGACTCTGAGATAGAAAGCAGCTACTGTGAAGATACACAATATTCATTTGCTCTCAGAAAATCTGAAAATTTATGGAATGTCAACACAATATATAGATAACATAAATATTTATATATATATATAAGTCAGTATTTTTAGCTTAAAAGACTAGAAAACAGGATGAGGAAAACATACAATCACAAAAATCTTAAGCTGCATTCTAACTGCTCTGAGTTTTGATGCTGAGTTTATAACCCTAACAAGGTTGGTAACAACAGTTCATGTGACATAACGTATCTGAGTTTTTGGAAAATATGCTTGTGAAATGTAAGATGACAGACTGCTGATGAGCCAGGAAACAAGCACGAGGCATCCAGGGCAGATCCATGAGCAAGTACACTGGAAGCAGAGAATCTGAAAAGGGATGAGCTCACTTGGTCCTTCAGGGGTCAGTCTGGAGTCAGTCACCCTTCACACAGAACGAAAAAAAAAAGAGAAGTATAAAATGGTAAAAAAAAAAAAAAAAACTTTTGTATCGAACAGCTACCACCTGAGCTTGGATGATCATCTTTTAGAAGCTTATTTTTCACTTATTTTTACATTAGAATTATCTCTTAAGGACAGAACTATATTAGTGATGTCTGCAACTTAGGAACCAGCTATCTCTATTATTCTTGCCCACTAGCTCACAATTCAGTTAACAATGCTAATATGGGCATGGTCTCATAGATTAGAACAGAAACTTGTTTTGAATGTATATGTAAGTCATAGAATCATAGAATCATAGATACTATTCATAGAATCATAGAACCCCCTCCTCAGGCAGGGTCCACTAGAATAAGTACTGAATCAGATTGCCCAGGGCCCCATTCAACCTGGCCTTAAGCACCTCCAGGTATAGCATCCACAGCTTTTCTGGACAGTCTGTTCCAGCACTCTCCAATTAAAAAAATTCCCCCCAGACATCCAATCTAAATCTCCCTTTCTTAAGTTTAAAACCATTCCCCCTTGTCCTGTCACTATCTACATGTGTAAAAAGCTGATTTCCCTCATGTTTATAAACTTCCTTTAAATATTGGAAGGCCTCAATGAGGTCTCCCCACAGCCTTCTCTTTTCCAGGTGTTTCACTCCCATTATTGAAGGAGGTGGTTTGATACATATATATACCCAGTGCAAGATTAATGCAGCAAATGAGGCCAAGATATTGCCCAATAAATTTATTACAAATTCTAAGCAGTTAAGGAATGAAGGGAAGATACGGATGTTAGCAATAGCAAATAGAGGAATCCTAGTGAACAAGTCATAAAGCGGGGATAGTTACCACTACGGATACAGTGAAATCTCATTAATCTGTAAGGTGCTGCAGGTCAGTCAGCTGCATCTTGTTGACCTGCATAGCTGCAGTTTGGTGGAGGGGGCTGTTGGGAAACACCCCAAGTTTTCCCAAAGGGTTGCCCTCCGGGGTGGGGAAGCACACCCAACTCAATATGAGTGAGAATAGTAGCTTCCAAGTTTACTGTAGCAACATGCTCCTTATATAGCATACTTGTTTCCAAGATACAAGCTCCATGCAACCAAGCGCGTACGCTAACAATACCGTTGCCCAAGTTATCTCCATGTACAGGACATGTTGTTAACTACAGACCACTATGGATACAGAACACACTAGAACATACTAGAACACCATACTCCACGCATCTAGGATTACATCGTAAATCATTAGTAAATCATTAGCTACGTGCTCCCAAGCACACTGCGCCCCAACAGGGGGCACCCACTCTACCTCCAAACTCTTCAGTTTTATAGTTTTATCCTCCTCATTGCTCTGGTTGCTTGGAACAATGGCACCTGCTTCCCCCTTCCCTCCCTCTTCCCACTAGCCCCCCACCCCACCCCCCTCGTGAGGTGATAGGCAGCTAATCATGTGACAATCGCTCACCTACTACCTGGCAGGCTGGTGGGCATGTGTGCTGACACTATAGCAGTCATTTTCTCCAAAACAACCCCACAAGTCAGCCTGACGGCAAACATCATCTGATAGCCGATTATTTCTGGTCGCTCAATGACACAAGTTCTTATGGGACTATCATGGTCTCAGGCGAGTGCTGCTGAACATTTTTGAGGCAACAGTGTTTTCTTTCAGCTTCTCAGACCACACTGAACAAACCCAGTTCCTTCAGCCTATCTTCATAGGTGAGATACTCCAGCCCTTGGATCATCTTCAGGGCCCTCCTCTGGACTCTCTCCAAAAGCTCCACATCTTTCCTATGCTAGGGGACCCAGACTTGGAAACAGTACTCTAGCTGGGGCATCATGAGGGTAGAGTAGAGGGGGACAGTCACCTCTCTCTCCCTGCTTCCCTCTTCTGATGGAACCCAGGATGCCATTGGCCTTCCAGGCTACAAGCCCACACTGCTGGTTCATGTTAAGTTTTTCATCAGCCAGGACCCCTGAGTCCTTCTCAGCAGGGCTACACTCAACAAGTTCTTCTCCTAGTTTGTATACATATCTGGATTACCTCGACCCAAGTGCAAATCCTTGCACTTTGCTTTATTGAACCTCATTAGTTTCACAAGGGCCCACCTTTCGAGTTCATCAAGGTTCTTCTGAACAGCATACCTTCCTTCTTCTGTATCAGCCTCAATGCTCAGCTTGGTGTCATCAGAAAACTTGTTGAGGGTGCACTCAATCCCATCATCTATGTCGTTGAAAGATGTTAAAGAGCCATTGACCACAACCACAATTGGTTGCAACCTTCCAACCAATTCTTTATCCACCGAATAGTCTACCCTTCAAACCCATATCTCCCCAATTTAGAGATAGGGATGTGGTGGAGGACCATGTCAAAGGCCTTGCAGAAGTTCAGGTAGATGACACCAGTTACCTTTCCTTTGTCCACTGATGCTGTCACTTTATCATTGAAGGCCACCAGATTGGTCAGACCTGGCCTTCCCTTGATGAAGCCATGCTGGCTGTCTCAGATCATCCCCACTCATCCCCCATGTGCCTTGAAATATCTTCCAGGAGGAACTGTTCCATGATCTTCCCAGGCACAGAGGTGAGGCTCATCAACCTGTAGCTCCCCAGGTCCTCCTTCCTCCCTTTCTTGTAAATGGAAGGGCTGTTTCCCTTTTTCCATTCCCTGAAGACTTCACCTGACAGCCACAACTTTTCAAATATCATGAGTGGCTTGGCAACCATATCAACCAGCTCCCTTAGGATGCTGGAATGTAAGTCATCCAGTCTCATGGACTTGTACACATTCAGTCTCATGAGTTGATCTTGGATTTGCTCCACTCTTACAGTGGGGGCTTGCTCCCTCAGATCCCACTTAAAGGTTTGGGTTCACAAATGTGAGGTTCGGGGATATGAGAATTCTGGCTGCTAGTGAAGACTGCGACAAAGAACTCGTTGAATACCTCAGCCTTCTCCACATCTGTTGTAGCCAGTTCTCCTTCCTCATTTAGTAGGTGCATTCTCTTTGGCCTGTCTCTTCTGACCTATGTACTTGCAGAATCCCTTCTTGTTGTTTTTAATGTCCCTCATCAAGTTTATTTCAATCTGTGCCTTGGCTTTTCTATCCCACCTCTGCAAGTCTGAACAGCATCCCTGTATTATTCCCACATCACATGCCCTTGCTTCCATTATTTTCCATTATCCCTTCTTTTCCCTCAGCTTGATGAGCAAGTCGTTGCCAAGCCATGCTGGTTTCCTGCCTCCTCTGTCTGCCTTCTTATTCAGAGGGATGGAGATCTCTTGCACTCTCAGAAAGGCATCCTTAAAGAGTAGCCGGCTTTGTTCCACTCCTTTTTTCCTAAGGACTTCTTCCCAAGAGATCTCATCCAGCAATGCCTTAAACAACCTGAAGCTCACTCTCCTGAAGTTCAGGGTTCTGACTCGAGTCACTTTGCAATGTCCACATTCCTCAAGATCACGAACTGTACTTTTATTACTGAGATACAGCAAAGTATTTAAACTACTGTTTTTAAAGCACCAGTCTAGTCCTAGGGAAGAAAAGAGAACTGCTAGAGTGATGATTTTAAATTTCAGAAATACATTACACTGAGTACAAAATATAATCTTTGTGTTCAGAAGCAACTCTTAAAAGTGAAAATAATGACATGTCAGTTTAACCTGTGTCCATATACATGTGTGTATTTTAGATGGGATATTGTTTTAGGTAACAGTTTGCAAAACTCTTTCCTATCCCCAGCCAGACATGACAGCAAAATATTAGCAGATATGAACTCCTAAGTAAACTTCAGATGTAACATCTTCACATGAAAAACTTCACCTAGACAGGTGCTTAACCTGTTCAGAGGCATTTTTTTAATATTTGTCTCTGCCAAATGTACTTCAACTCACCACTGTTCAGAGAATCAAAAAAAAAAATCAGAGTCAATTTGATGTCTTCTACCTAGCAGATAATCTATAACACAGATATAACAACTGCATAGTACATAATCCTTATGAGGTGTACTTTACACTTCCACCATTAGATGCAAATAGTGGCTGATGTCATTGTGAGGTCTCTCTGTTTTTCAATCGTCTTGAGAATACGGAGTGGTCCCACTCAAACTGGAAAACATTGTCACCATTTTTAGAAAGGGCAAGAAAGAAGACCCTTGTATTAACAGACTTGTCTGTCTCACCTGGGTGCCTGGTAAAATTATGGAGATTATTCTGGAATTCATTGAAAATCACTTGAAAGACAATGCAGTCATTTGTCACAGCCACCACAGGTTCACAAGGGGAAAGGCCAGTTTAACAAACAAAATCTTCTTTTACGCCAAGGTTATCCACCTTGTTGATCAAGATAAGCCAGCTGATGAAATCTTTTTTTTTGGATTTAAACAAGGCTGAAAATGTCCAGCATACAGATAGACAAAAGCATAATGCAATGGTTGATCAATTGGTAGACGGATCAGGAAAAAAAGTTTATAGTAAATGGAGTTACATCAGGCTGGTGGCCAGTGGGATTCTGCAGGGCTCTGTGTTAGGGACAGATCTCATTAATTTTCTACTCACTGACTTGGATGCAGGACTTGAAAATATATTGAGTAAATTTGCAGTTAACAAGAAATTAGGAGCATCCGCAGACTTCCTATAATCTAGAGGGGCCTTGCAGAGAGATCTTAACAAATTAGAGGGCTGAGAAATCATCAGTCACATTAAATTTAACAAGAACAAGATCTGGATTCTGCGCCTGGGACAGGGCCATCCTAGATATAAGTGCTGACTGGGGAAAGAGGCTGGAGAACAGTTCCATAGGAAGGGAACTGGGGGTTCTGGGTGATGACAAGTTGAAATGGAGTCAGGGGTGCATCCTGGCAGCCAAAAGGGCCAACCACACTCCGGAGTGCATGATGCCCAGAACTGCCAGCATGGCATGGGGAAAGAATTGTCCTGCTCGTGTTTGTGTGGCCTCACCTCAAGTAATGTGTGTAGAGTTTGGATGCCACAATGTAAGAAGGACATAAAACTATTAGAGAGCGTCAAAAGGACTACTACAAAGATGGTAGAGGGTCTAGAGGGTAAGTTGTATAAGTAGTGGCTGAGATAGTTTGGTTTGCTCGGAAGAGGAGACCAAGGGGAGACAAGGATGATCAGACATAAATTCTGCAGAGCTATGTCATGGTGCCTCTGCCTGGCTCCACTGGAGTAGACTGAGAGATCTTGAGTCAGTTTGCAATGTTTAATAAGAAAAAGAGTGAAACTTGATGCTCTTACAAAGATGATCTTGCCGTATATCTGCTTTTACTATGTAACATACGGAGTACTGCAAACCAATCCATGGCCATTAAGCGTGCGGTAGCATCCATCAGTCAGAAGGAAGTTATATGAGAATGGTTAAAGACTGCAAAAGGGTCAGTCATCAAAGTGCCATCAGTCTACCTATAGAAATGTAGGAAGAGAAAAGGGAAGACAGATAGTAGACAAAGAAGTAGGGTGAAAAGTAAAAGGGTAGGATGCCTCCTCCACTGGAGAGAATTGTGTTATCTTTGCTGTGCAGCTCATCAGCACTGTTTTCTTCCTTCAGCAGTCTTCTAAGATGTCTTCACGATTCTTAGTAAAAAATTATGAAGATTAACAAAATATAGGCTAGTTAGAAGACAAGGGTATATATGGTACTTATGAGGATAATGTCTTGACTTGTAAACTTGGATTTTATTTACATTTAAAGAATTTACAAACTTTGTAAAGATTTTTCTGTAAAGGCCAAAGACTCCTGATGAGGTCACAGTGAAGAAAATGAAAGAAGCTCTGAATAAACATGTTTATGTATGACATTATCTCTCTGGGAATGTTATTTGTATTTATCTCATGACTAAATAATACTGTATCATATTGTATTATATTACATTACATTGTATTCTACTCTAGTGCATATTATCTATCTATAATATACGTTCTATTCTAAAACTGTGATATGATATGATATATGATACATTATATATAAAATTAAACTAAATTAAATTATATCTATATGAAAAGGGGGGAAAATCAATTGAAGTGGACTTGAGAAAAGGCTCTGCTGATGAAGGATGTTGACTGACACCCTGAACTATCCCTGCAGTCTGATCCACACTTGCAGTTATTTTTATTTTAAAATAATTGTATCTATTGTAAATAGTATGTGCACTTTGCAATTACTACTGCATTCTGCTGAAGGGGTGTAAAAAGAACAGATCAGCTTAACACATAAAGAGTTTTCAGTGAGGTAGTCCTGCCTATCAAACAGATTCAGTAACTCAATTATAGAATTTCAGTTGAAATCACTAAAGTGCATTAACTTGGTCTAACCTGCTACACAAAGGTAATTCAGTGAAAAATCCACGAGAGCTGGCTTTAACTGCATCATTTTTCTAGTGTTTGATTTTGTTATGTGAAAAAAGAATAATGTGTTCTTATAGACATTGCTCTTAAAAAAATGTGTTTTACATTACAGCTTTGGGCAGCAACTTGGTTCTGAACATTAGTTATTTTGAAATGTCCTAAAGTTGCTCTCACATGTTTCAAAAAGTTGAGATAGATAAAATAAGCAAATATACCTAATCATGTTTTGGAAGTTTATGAAGAACTTCCAGGACCAAACCAGTTGATACTTTTTGAGAACAGCATCCTATTCTGCACTACTTATAATTTTAATTGCTCTGGAAATAAAGCAACACAACGTGTCAAGAGAGTCTATGTAAAATCTATTCATAAATAATCATTCTTGTTGTTTCTCTTCTGGGAACACCTGAACTGCAGTATACTGGTAGACTGTGAACAAGAAACAACACTTGAGACCCACCCCCTCTAATAGTCCTTAATGCTTTGTCCAGGTGACTTTTGACCACAACCACAAAACTTCTGAGAACATATTCCCCATGAATTATCTAGCAATTTGTACTCCACAAGTGTGGCTTAGTCCTCAGGGTACTGGAAGTTAAGATGTAAAAAGCTAGGGGTTTTTGGATTTATACAGTCACAATTATGAGTCATATTGTACCCAAAGGTATGTTTATTCTTCTAAAGATAATGCCAGGGGAATAGCTGAAATACGAAATAACTTCTATTCCTCTCTTTTTTGGTTCTGTTCCTTTTAAAATAAAGTAAAATCAAACACAGAAGTAATGATTGTTGCATGTATTTTCTTTGAATTTAAAATATTTGATTTCAGGATCATAGATTTGACATAGAATTTATTTACCTTCAAAATGCATGCTTTTGATCTATTAATAACAACACTCTTCTGTTCTAAAAAGAGATATGATCATGATCAATACTTCTTTTGATTTCTTTAGCACAGATGCCAAACCCTTATTCTGATCATTTTATGGAAGTCACATTTTGTTTTACCTTCACAAAGGTGTTACCAGTCTTTTATAATCTCATGAAGCTATAGAATAAGGCAGTCTGTGTTCACAAGTAGCAAGATTTCAGAGTGCAAAAGAATGGGGTGAAACCACCATCTTTTTAAGGGCAGCTATACATACACTGAATAATATCTAGAATAGGCAAGAGTATTCACCCACTATCTGCAACTTTGTTCAGCACTCCATAAACGTTCATCCTAAGCTTTTAATGAATTTTTATTGAGATTTTTCTTGTTATTACGCAGCCTAGCTGTTTGCTATAGGAAATTTTAGAACTAAATATTTTCATTTCTTTCCCCAATACTATATTTTCCACTAAGTTTTTAAAAATTTTTGTGCCTCTCCATGGTCAAATTTACTTTCTTTTCTGGAAATTTCACTGTATGTATGTTATCCATGTTTTAGCCCATTGAAGAAGAGCTTGCATTAAGTAGATATTAAGCACTCCAACAAATCTCATAAACTACTGTATTTCAGTATTATTCTTAAATTACTCTGGAGGGATCTTCATCACAATGGAGCTGTGATGAGCATCATCATGAGATGCAGGTTTAGTTTCTGATCACAAATCTCAAATTAAAAAAATGTAGTCAAGATTTAAAAGTACCAAAACCACAAGTTTTTGATGGATGAAGAGAATTAGATATATTTTTATTATTTTCCAAGTGTATAGCAACAGTTATGCATGAACCTTTCAGGATTAGCCACCCACTCAGGAGGTGGAGTGAATTAATCGTCCAACTGTGAGGGAAGTGAAAGAGAGCTACCTGTATCTGTTCCTCTTCTTCTTTCCCTCTGCACTCAAGTGGCTGCTTTAAGGAAGGTTTAGCAAGATTTTTATTGGGTCTTTGCTCTCCTGCTTGGGCTTTCTTTTGATTGTTTTAATGCTTGTTTCGCATAACATTGTGCAAAACATCACTTGTATATCATTTAGCCCCTTGTTAGCTGATGATTAATATAGAGCCTTAAAATGGAGTCTAGCTGTGTCAGCTGATTTACCTTAAGAATACCGCTAGCCAGTAGAGACATGAAATCACTAAAGCTGAAAAGAGGAATAGCATGCATTCTATTTTTTTTTTTTTTTGTAATACAAAATGTACAATCAACTATCACCACAAGCAGGAAAAGACATCGGCAATGAAACTTGCTAAAAAAAGAGAGCATAGAAAACAAATGAGATACAAAACTGATGTCACTCACAGGAACTCCAGTTACACAAATTCCAAATTAAATAGGCCCTGCTATATAAAGTACTTCAAAAAATAAAGGCAGAAAATGTTGATCCTATGGGACACGTGATTACCCATGCACTAGATCTCACTAAATATGAACTGTAGAACATCTACATCACTTTTAAAAATATGTCAATACACATTCATCCATGCTTGACTGTGAGAACTTGTTATATATGAACCTATAACAAAACGTGACCTGTACGTTTTTTTCAGTATAAAAGGTAAAATGGGAATCCTCTGCCTATATGCCTGCTAAATCCAGTCTTCTGATAATTATCTGGCTTATCAGAAGTGTGATTGTTTTTATGAAAGAAATCTGTGCTGTCCATTTTGGCAATGTGTTTCTGAATAGCTACTCTTTTTTCTTTTGATTGCAGGCATGCAGTGATGCTAGGACTAGATTGCTCAGGTGTCAAGAGGTTCATAGTTTTCTGAAGTTTTACCACTTCCCTCGAACTGAGGCGTAAGGATAGCACCAGAACTTGGGATAGATTTCTAACCATAAGATGAATTTATATAGTTGCTTAAGTTAATATGGGAAGGTGCCCTGTAGCTATGTAGGGTCATTTTTTTTTTTTTTTTAACTGAAAAATACAGAAACAGAGCAACAAAACCAATCATGTATCAGAAACAAGCTTGACAATCGGTAAAGACTTCAGAAATAGTTCTGGATTTTATACCTTACAGAATTAAAGAATTAATAATTCAAAAATTAAATATTAGACTTAAATTAGCAGCTAGTCTTCTAACTGTCTTGAACTTACATTGTAAAAAGTAGCGTTCAGTTTTAATTAATTTTTAAGACTGAAGAAACTTTTATAATTTATCTTGGAATTAGCCATGACTAACATTTTCTCTCTGAGAAAATTTTAACATTTATTCTCTGAGGAAATGTTGACTGTGTGGAGTTCAGTAGCTCTGAATATCCTCTCTATTATTGTGAAAGGAGCTGTTACTGCAGATACAAAGTTGCCTTTTCTGGATATTTGGATTTTTGAAAAAAATACTGAAAATAACAACAGATAGCAGACTCGTCATTGAAATTATAAAAGCAGAGTGGGTGGTGCTGATACATGTCATCCTCTTTTGATCGTGTTCCTTCCAAGACTTCTTAAATTTCAGTCCTCATCTTAATGAAATTCAGAGATGAATCCCTGATCTACTAAGTCAATGGCAAAGCAACCAACCAAACTGCTCAGAGGTTTTCATGTTAAAATCAGGGATGTTTTCCTGCTAGTGTGCTCTACATGTGCTGTAATTTAGTACTGTGAACTCAACATTGACATAAATGCTATAAGCCTACCTATTCATTTAACAGCTGATTTCTACATCACAGCACGTGAAATATAGGGAAATATATATATTTAAATGCCTTTCATTGCAGTAATCTGTACGAAAAAGAACAAACTGTAGTCCACAGTCTGATATAAGGCCATGTTCAAGACACTGGCGTACGAATGGCATATCATAACATAAGATGACATATCATAGGTTATTACTGGCTCACTGACTCAGAGAAAAGAAAGTAGATATTAATTAAAAACAGCAACAACTCAGAGAGAAGAGAGGAACAATAAAACTAGACAGATAGATAAGTGTCCAGAACTGATAAAACATTGAAATAAGACCCTTCTTCCAGTAAGGAGAAAAAATGCAGTCTTTGACAAGCACACTCCACTAACTGATGTGATCTGATCAGGCTTATTAATGCTGCTAGCTGTATTATTAAGACAGATGAGGCAGAGAAACCAGCTGTGGACCATATAGGCAAACTGATCCCACCTGGATGGGTGCTCCAGCTAAATTCCTTCCTCACTGCATGAGTAAATCAAACATCAAAGTTCAAGAAAGTCAGTCAAGCAAGTGATGGGATTATAGTTCAAGATGAAAAGTTGGGGATGTGTTGGGGAGGAGTGATGAATGCTCTTTCACCAGAGGAATTATAAACAAATGTGATATTTCTTCATAGAACATTTAATTATCTTCCCTGTCTCAGGTCATTTAACATATACTTAAATGGCAAAATGAAGAAATGCTTTTCAGAATTACAGTTCTTTTAATTTATAGTGTGCATCAAAAAAATTACTGAGTTTACTGTATTCATCCCAATAGATGAAAAAAGAATTTCCATTTTCAAACAGAAATTAGTGATGGAAGATCACAATCTATATTTCTATATGACACGAAAGAAAAACAGAATCACAATGTAGAAAACATGTAACTGCTATTTTTTTTATTAGCTGATGTTTAAATTAAAACCAAATATTCTAAACATAATGTAAATATTACAAGAATTCTCATAACAATTGGGTGAAGTTGCTGCTTTAGAGATATAAACTTATAAACCATCAAAAAATCTCAAAGACTATTGTTGATACACTCATTAAAAGCAAGAGTCAGACATAGTGCATATAGACTATAATCTCAACCTGTGACAGCTGGTTTACTTGAATGTTTATGCTTCTGCCAAAAAAAATTGCTTTTTGGAATTAGATAAATATGAAAAAGATATCACACTTAATACAGGATCTAGATATTGAATATTGTACATGATTAAAGATAAATGCAGCTGAAAAATTTGAAGGCAATCTTCTGAATATATCTAGACTAGAAAGACAGATGAAGATGAAAGTATGGTGGAAATTAAATGGTTAAATAGCACTTTTTCTTTTTTTTTTTTTTTTTTTTTTTTTTAATCCATCATTTTAAATGTCAACACTATTAAGGCCAGATGCAAAATTCTTATCTGTATGGATAAAGCATCATAAACATGTTAAAGAAAGAAACTGTATGTGAAAATGAACCACATAATAATTACTTTAATTAGAAAAGCAATAAGATACTATCTCTTTCAAAGATTTTAAAAGGAGCTTTTGGTAGAGATTTAGGGCTTGAGGAATATACTTCGATCAAGAACACAATGTAGAAATTGCTATTATATACATAAGTACGCAGAGAAATTGTGCAGGAGGTGCTCAAGGCTAGGTTAGATGGGACCTGGGCAGCCTGATCTAGTGAGTGGCAGCCCTGCCAATGTCAGGGAGTTTTGATGTTGATGATCTTTAAAGTCCTTTTCAACCCTAGCCATTTTATGATTCTCTGATCTGGAGACAGAAAAAATGTCTGTTATTCTGTAAAGACATATTTTCCTGTGTAGCTGAAGCAGATATATTTCTGATCTTGGTCAAAGTGGACAGTTATATTTGCAACCTACAACAGGATTTGGAAATGCAGATTTTGTTAGAATTATATTTGTATAATCAACGAATTAAAGAATTGTAGGGGATGGAAGGGACCTCCAGAGATTATCGAGTCCAACCCTCCTGCCAAAGCAGGATCCCTACAGCAGTCTACACAGATAGGAGTCCAGATGGGTCATGAATATCTCCAGAGAAGGAGATTCCACAACCTCCCTATAATACTAGGGTTGTATTTCTCAGAAGAATGAATTTACTGTTTTCTATCACAGTTACTGTTTCTGGTTCTAGTATAGCTTGATTAGTATTACTTTTGGGGATCTTAAAACAGGGAAAAAACAAAGCAAAACAAAACAAAACCAAACAAAACAAAAAGACAAATAAAAGTACATCTTAGCATATTGCCAAAATCATGATTTAAATGATTCAGCCTTTGACTAATGGTGTGGGTGGTAGAACAGGCAAAGAATTACGAGAAAATAGGGAGTGTATATTCTTTTGCAGAAAGGTCCAGAAAAAAGGAAATCAAACTTTATGAAGGGATCATAGTAGATAATATTCCTTACTCAGAAGGAATATATCTAGTCAAGAATGAAAAAAATTCAAGGTCAAAACTCCTCTATGTCTAACTGCTCTTCTGTCCATTAATAACTATTTTGAAAAATAATGGAGGATATGTGGCAGAAGACTAAAAATATTTGTGCCCATCTTTGAAAGAAAGACTCAAGGTACTATGCAACATCAAGCTGAGCTCCAACTCTGAGAAGAAATTCAAAGCAAATAATCTTAGAAACTATTTGTGTTTATCATTAAAAAAAAGAAAAAAAAAAGTTGAGTATCAGCAAATACTGATTTGGTGAGGATATTTCTTAGTCTAATCAGATTTCCACCTTCATCGATGTGTTCCCTGTGTCACATAAGACAACACAAGTAAAGCCTAAGGTGTTATTTCACAGTCAAGATACTGTGTTCAGTAATTAGCAGCAGATCACAGTCAAAACTGAAGAGATTTATCAAGTACTTTTCTATTGGAGTTTGGGAGTTTGTCTACAGTCTTGTATTATTCTATATTTTCAAACTCATTAATGATGGAATAGCAGGAACACTTAAGCATACAAACTACACCTCCATGGGAGGTATTGCAAGCTGTGAAGGACAATATACTTTTTATTTTATTTACACTGTTGTTATGTTCTTTGCATAACAGTCTGCTTCTAATGCCATCAATCAACAATTTACATGCAGTCATGCTACGGCAAGCAATCTGCAGTCCTTAACTCCTCTGTTTCTATATTGCTTAAATCATAGAATATTTGTTCATGGTAGGCACCATGTGGGTAACCTGACATCCTACTTCAGCTTCAGGAGGGAGTGACGACACACTGCAAATCACAGTATGAGCTTTAATTTCAGTAAATAGCTTGTCTTGCTTTTTTTTGCTCTGATTTTTTTCCTTAAGAGATATTAATATGGTTCAGCTCATGCATGTCCAACATTTTGACTTGCCTGGACTGCATTGAGTAAAGAATTGTCTTGGACTGCATATGAAATACATAATAAAGTTAATTAAAGTTAAATTAATATAAAGTTAATTAATATAAGCAAAAAAATTAAAATAATTTTTATTAAAAATATACATAAAAAAGCGCAACAAAAAAGGTTCCTGGGGCAGCATACATGCACCTGGTTCTGTTGGGGCTGCATCCAGGCAGGAGCTCTCCTCTCACCCTGCCACACAGCAGCACACAACAGCACCAGGCCCTGCTCCTGCTCTTGCTCCTTTGTGTGTTTCTGCTGCAGGGACAGCCCCTGAGCACTGGCATCTCTGCTTCCAGTGCTACCTCTTCAGAAACAGGGAGCAATTTTGTTCAGAAATGCTCACCATGGGGATGTGAACACCACTTAGGTTGGTGTCCATCTGCTGGCTCTGGAGATGTAAGTCCACAAGAACTGTGCCTGGCAAGGGGCTGGTCCAACAGTCCTGGCCCTTTGCTGTCTGTGAGCACTGGCCTCATCTTCATGAAGAAGCTGGAAAGAGGGTCTGGGTGGAAGAGCAGGTATGCCTTGGGTTAGCCTTAGTCCAGGAAGCATGTCCTTCTGACCTTCCTGCCTCCAATAAAGTCTCCACTGCCAACTCGTATCTCACCAACCCCAGCACTGCCAGTCAGCAGGGATGGGGGCCATCCCATGACTCTGTGGCACCAGAGAGCAGCAGCTCCAGCACTGCCAGCCAGGCAGCACTGGGGCCAGCTCACAATTCTGTGTGCCTGAGGGCAGCCTGGTACCTGGCCAGTCCAGCCATATTGGGATAGACCAGAGAACAATCCACCCCCATTTACATCAGGATGAGGATATCTATAACCAGCTCTGAGGATACCATGGGAGCAGCCAGGAGGTATAAGGATCCTCAAGAGATTCCCCAGCAGTCGGCAGCTGCAGGTCCAGACAGGGAGTGCAAGCCCAGACACAAAGCCACTCCCAATTACAATCTCAGGTCCCAAATTCCCAGAGCTGGACCCAGGTGCTGGGAGATGTACCCTGAGTTACACCAGTTGAGGAGCACAGGGGGTGGTTGCCAGCTGTGGGCTGGGCCAGGGCCAGGGTTTTCCTCCTGCATTTGGGCAGTGCTGGCAGGTCTGAGGGGCAGTTCTGCTTTGAGGATGCTTCCAGGCTGGGGATGCCACAGCACATCAAGCGCAAACCACTAACTTCTGTCCCAAAGTCAGTTTTTGTGCCTCCTGTATGAGTAATATCATTACAGCCGCTGCTCGTAAACATGACAGCCAGCCTTGGTCTAATTATCTAGAGAAATGTCCCACTGGACTCTTCCAGGATCCAGTGTGTTGTATTAGCACTCCCAGTGCAATGTGATGTCTTTCATGCATGTATCATTCAAAAGTATTTTCCAGATTGGGAAGTCCAGGAGCAGGGACAGACATCAGATCAGCTTTCAGCTGAATGAAGGCTGTTTGGTGTTCCGGGTTCCATTCCAAAAATTCTCCTCCTTTAACATATTTGTATAATGGTTTCACAATCAGTCCATCATTTGGTATCCATAATCTACACCATCCTGCCATACCTGCGAAAGCTCGTAGCTCCTACTCTGGCTTCAGCACTGGTATTTGACATATGACATCTTTTTGCTTGACCCCGTGGCTGTGAGTGGTGGTAAAACATAGATAAGCCATTTGTGCTTTCTTCTTGGATACACTGTATCCAACAGAGCTCAAAAACTTCAGGAGACGTACTGTCAATTTTATTATTTCCTCTTTTTTTTTTTTTTGCAGCACTTATAAGGAAATCATCTGCATATTGCAGCTTCCAGATGTTCATGCTGCCATCCTTCCAATTCCTCAGCAAGCTGGTTCCCAAATATAGCTGGGCTATTTTTAAAGCCCTGAGGGAACACAGTCCAACATAACCACATTTTCCCTTCTATTTGGGTGTGTTCCCACCCAAATACAAACAAGGTCTGGCTTCTGGTGTCCAATGGGATGTTAAGAAGGTGTCCTAGATGTGGGGCAGGGAGTGGTTTGCAGTACAAGCTGTGCTGGGCCACATGCAGCCTGTAGGCTGCAGGTTGGACATGCCTGGAATAGCTTTTCACTGAAATCGAGACTCATTAATCACCTATTTTTGCTCATATTGCTATATTTAGATAAATATATAATTCATGTACTAGCACATAAGTATGTAAAATATATTAAAGTAATATTTATACCTGACTATTCAAAGGAAAATGAAACACTGAAATCTTTTAAAAGAGATCAGCATTAATTATGATTTTTTTGTAGTATTCAGTTAGTCAGAAAGTTGGGCAATTACAAAAAGTACATAAAAAAAAAAACCCAACAACACAAAACAACAACAACAAAGAACAAAGAACAACAACAACAACAACAACAAAAAAACAACAAACAACAACCTGTTGATCTGCTAATGAACTCTGAATCCTGAAATCAATGCCAAGCAAAGGGCCATTGTCTAATCAAGCCAGCTAAAGGATTTAGAGCTTTCTGCTACTTTCAAAGGCGGAAGAGGTCAGCAAGTGCACAGAAACATGCAGCTTCAACTCTATTGGCATAATGAGCTAAAATGCTTCTTCTGTCTTTAGTAAACACATTAGTGCGAAAGTAAGGAAATTAAGTGCAGTTTCAGCATAGAAGCATGATTGAAGCAGTTGTAACTTTTCATAAATATTCTGTCTCGCTTATGAGAAACATCTCATAATACCAAAGATATATATAGCAGAACAGCTAATATTTTTTAAAAGCTGAGTTGTGCTAATCTGCATATTTAATTAATTTTCAGCAGAAGTTGATTTATCTTTGGAAGCTAAACCAGTAGATTTATGAAAATGGCTATGTTTTTCAGAATTTCAGATATTACTTTTGTTGGAAATATTGTCCAAGGAATTAAGTAACTTTTGGTCTTCTGAAGCAGATGGATTATTTAAAAAAAAAAAAAAAACAAACTAACTAACTAACTAAAAACAGGACAAGATGCATAATAAAGGCAACACTTCCTAATCTATTCTGTCTTTAAGCCCATTTTATTTACAGCAGTCTTTTGAACAGAGAAGGATGAAGTAGCAAAAAGAGCAAATAAAGTCACACAGAACTGACAACAGTCTCAAAGAACCAGTTTAAAATACACTCGTTGCCAGTCAAAAATTAGATGTACACTCAACACAATGAAATTATCAACATTATACAGGTATGATAGATGAATACGTAATAAGTAAAAAAAAAAACCATACTTTCCCTGACTGGTACTCTTAGATGTTCTAAAGTCCTGCTACTGAATTGAGTTAGGAACCTATTTTGCACAGAGTCTATTCATACACAGGGAATGAGAAAGAACAGAGTACAATCACCTTCCTAAAATGTTAAATTGATACAAAATGAATGTGCACAGTAGACAGTGTCTCTTCATGGGAGCTAACTGAACTACCAGTACCAGCTTGGAGAGACTATCCATAATCTGAATGGTTTCATTCAAGAGAAAGCTTCAAGAACAGACATGATCTGATGGTATTCAACAGCTCATTGCACTGCCATATCAATCATCTTTACCACTGACAGTAAGCAAAGTGAACAAGGATAAAATAGGATAAGATTCTGCAGAATTTAGAGTTAGAGACAGGAAAAGTGCTTGCATGAGATACTAATACATCCAGGTGATCTTACATTCCTGTGTCTCTCAGATACAATGTTCTGAAAGTGGTCTCAAGTCCCAAGTGGGATGACTTGGTGAGTGATTATCTTAGGTACAGAAAAATATTTATTTTTACAGTTTTCTGTACATTTGCATGCTAAAATTGAACAGATCCTGACAAGAATCCTTACAAAACTAAGTATACTGGTGCATTTTTTGAAATGTAAGAAAGACAACTTATTTGAAATCTGAATTTTATTGCTTGTTGGAACCATTTTACTATGCATCATTGAGTCTTGACTGTGTTAACACATAAAGCCTTTTCCCTTCAGTGCTATACCAGAATTTTATTCAAAGATGATATTTTTTATTTATGACTCCTGTTCAGAGGGAAAAAATGGATTTTTAATTCAAGCTTCAAAAGTGTTGCATGACTACTTAGCTAACACAACACAAGGGAATATTACTCTCCATCAAGTGAAGCAAAAATGACTGAAACTATCTAAAAGTTGTTACAAGAGATTTAAATAAAAAATAAAAGTACATTGTCTTATGGCAAATATCACTGAGCACGATGATATCCAGTATTGACTTAAGAAGTAGATCAAGTACTTTGTACTGACTACATACTATGCAATATTCAGTATTTTGTCCTCTACAGATGCTTTTTCCTCCCTTGCTGTCAATATTTTGTTTTGCGCTGTCTTTTTTATGAAATTTTGACAGAAAGTATTCACCAGAATTTCATTTTGATCTTTTCTTTTGCTTTACATTCAAACCATGTGACATGGACATGCTAAGTAAGATTGCATGCTAGGATCATTCAGTACTCACTGCAGGCTGTGCAGCAAGCTGGAAAGTGCAGTACTGCCCAAAATGTAGGGCGTATTTTTTCACTACTTTCCTACTACAAAGATATTGGTGTGTGAAGTATCTTGTCTCATTTTTGTACACGTAGTATCTCTTATCACATTATTTTTTAGAGGGTCTGCTATCGTCATTCTCGCAAAAAAATCAATTTTATTTTTGGCTGTGCTTCTTCAGATTTGTTTAAGTTTATAGGGGCAGCAAAATCTATAGCAGCATGGAAGGAATGCAAAACATTTTCAACTCTGCAGCCTTTGATTTGGTAGTTAGGCTTTGTTACAAGGTAGAAAAACAGTGGATATATTCTCCGAGCAAGATGTAATAAACCACTTCAGGTGCCCTCAAGCTCTATCCAAAGCAGCAAAATAAGAATAATTAGGTAAACACTGCATCATCAGAGAAAATAAACCTCTATGCATGAGGTGATGCTTGTGTGTTTATTTGTGGGCTGCTCCGAATGTAATACCTTCTATTTGTTTCCATGGAAGCTACGATACAAAAAGCACTTTAACACTATTTGACAGAACAAATTCTCAGCTACAAAAAACTATTTTTCAACATAGTCACCACCGTTAGCTATGCATTTTTGCCAGCAACATAAAAGAGCATACATGTTGCACTTGCAAAAATCTGCACCAGCAGAGGCAATCCCCTTGCACAAGAATACGTGTAGTATAAATCATCATATAAGTATGTGTCAAAACGTTATTTCAAAAATTAATCATGAGATTCTTGAAAACATTTGAGTAGTTAATGATTTATTTCCCACTAACTGAAGAACATAAAAATAAAGTTGTGCATGAATATCTTTCCTGTTCAGTTGTGTCTATGCTAAGTCTGAGAGTTAGCCCAACATAAAATGGAATAATTTTAGAATAAATTTACTTAGAAATAAATTTAAATAATAAAATGAGGCAGTGGAAATGCGGGGGGAGGGGGAGGGCTGGAGCTTGGACTTTGTCTTCTCAGTTTTTAGGTCAACAGACAAAATAAATTTTCCTACTAGATAGAGGTCTAAATGCCAGACAACTTGAACAAATACTCCAGTTCCCAGGAGTAATGATAAAGAGGAGGCTGCAGACAGCAGAGCTCCTGATTCCTTTTATGCCCATGTTGCATGCAAGGAACATGATAAGCAGTTAACAGCCATGACCCCGATACACTGCAGTGGAGGATTTTGTTCTATACGCCGTACAAAAGAAACATTTCTTATTATTGGTTGGCTGGCAACAGTGTGAACACACTGCAGTCAGAAGTGGTGTACAAAAATATTCATTTAGAAAGCTCTGCTGGGAAGTCAATCCAGCAACATACAAAAGGTAGGTCATCATATGTTTACATATAATTTAGGCTTCAGGGGCCACAATATCCTGATGCAGGTCAACCTGGCTCTGTGTTTCTGCAGGACAGGGGGATAAAACCCATCACTATCTCTTTTCATACCACAGTCTTGATTTATAGGCTGTTACCTCCATTTTGCTTTATATGGGGTGGTTAGAATAGGAATTTTTTGGATGAATGATATTTGAATCTCATGCATCAGTCATATTTTTGCTGTGTGTAATATTCCACAATGCTCTAAGGCTTCCAGGTAGAATCATCAGTCACAGCTAAAATATAGATCAGAACTACTCCTGCCCCAGGCTTTATGAAACAGAAAAATAAATGCCTCTAGCACAGACCATCCACTGTCATTTCACTCTCAGTATACCCCCAGCTTCTTGGAAAGCAAAGTAATTTTCCCCCAGGAAAACCATCAGGGTAGAATCTTTGAACTGAGAGACAAACAGAGGCTGTTTCAAATGGAAGCAGCAGGGCAGGCAAGCCATCCCAAAATAACCGGTCCCTTCAACCATGCAGCTCATGCAACAATAGTGAAAAACAAACACAGACACGTAAATATAAATACACTGTACAGAAATAATCTACCTTCAATGCCACCCTAACTGGCTGAAAATTAATGTCCCCATCAGTACATATAGATTCTGGATATCTTGTTTCATTCTTCTCATCTTCAATAGTTTTCCCATCTTAGTAAGTTCTGTATTGCAGACTGTGTATTATCAAGCAGAAAGCTTTTTTTTTTTTTCTTTTCTAAGTGTAATGGAACAAAACACTTAAATCTATCAAATAAACACAATAGTAAACATGATGTATTGAAGCATTTCAGTACAAGGATAAAAGCTATCTCATTTTGACACAAGTGTACAGAAAGTTTTCCTCTGCTGCGACTTACTCCTCCTCTCTTTAAAATGTTGTCAGTGGTTTAACCTCTTTATTCAAGCCAAGTTGTTAATTTTACCATATATTTAAGATGTTTAACATGAAATTGCGTCAAGAGGGCTCTGCAAGAAGGTGTGGATCTGAGTAAAGTTGTATTTATAAGTGTACGTTCGAATGTAAGAATTTTATTTTTTCTGGTGTTCCTAGAATATTCTAAATAAAACAAGTGGAGTTATTTGTGTCTATGAGCAAGATTTTCTCTACCTCTTCATTCAGAAACACTTTATATGCCCGTACTTGACTGGATTATATGACTATTATGGTAAGTATGTTGGTGTTCAGCATAAGTAAATAAAAGTTGTTAACTGTGAGTAGTTGCTGTCATGTTTGCGCATGACATGGACAGAACTAAAAAAATGCTGTAAGTTAGATATAAACTTCTATTACCTGATAAATTTTAAGTACAAGAAACAAACATTTCATTTACCAAGGAATACATAGCTCACTGCAACAATCAGTCCTCCACAAAATCTTATTTCTTTATCAGTGAACTCTAAGTATGGGTAAAATACAATATGTTCTACAAAAGGACAATAAGAATTACAAGTTACAATGTATTTATTTTATATGTACATGTAGTTGCATGCATATACATGTGCAAAGATCTTCATTAAGCCATTCATAGTTCAAATTGCATACTTATTTTATTGTAATCAATACAATTATACCATATTCTGTTAAATTGTACATACAACATTTTTCTCAGCAAGCAGCATTTGGAGTTGCTACATTAAAAACATTCTATTTTTACATAGACTGTATAAAATATTATCAAGTAATATACTTAACAGCAGTTTCTTTACAAATTTAGGTACTGGAATCAGGAGCAGCAGCTCTAATAATTCTACTCACTAATTAACAGGTAAGAGGTAAATGTTGTTTGGTTACAGATGACATTTCTACAGAATATGAATAATTTATTTGCTTATTACATGGGTAGTGGAGAACTGTTTCGTATGCTTAAGATATTAATTTCCTTTCTTTCAAGCTGTCACATTTGTGAAAGAAGATGTGATAGTTCAGTGCATTTTTCTCTATTATCATTTCCAACAGTAAGTGGATTTAAACAGTTGGTTGGATTTGCTTTGGATTTTTCAAGTTTTAACATAAATAGTTGTAATCTTTAATGTCAAAGTTTTCTTTGAGCTACCCTGACAATGAATAAAGCACATAGCTAACTTAGTTTCTTGAAAGGTATTTTGTCTGCTACAATCTTGAGCATAATATGAAAGAATCTTTTGAATATTAGAACCGATGTGTTTAATAATGGTGAAATAGAATGGTTCACACTTTTATTTCTTTAAAATTGAACTACTGAATCTTTCATGTTGTTGCTCTCTAATTTTCAGCTCTCAGCAATTTAGTTAAATAACGATTCACTTCAGAGCATTTTGAATGGGATAATGTATGCTTGTGGACAGTATAGGATGAGTCAAGTTCAGCAGTTCTTTGACTTCAACTTCATAATTCAATTGTACTTTAAATTGAGTTGTGGGTTAATTTTCCTGGCTAGCATTACCTACACATGAAACAAGTCAGCTGAAGAAGGTTCATGATCTACACCTGTAACTGGGTGATGGGAGAATTTCAAAGACAAAGGAGGGAATGGACGTAAGTATTAGAGGGCTGACAATTATTTGGCAGCTTCTTCATATTCCAAACCATCAGGCATGAAACACTGGACCAGGTTTTCTCCAAATAACCAGTTTATCTCATTTTTAGTATCTCTTCTCTTTGATAGAAGCCTTTTTTTTTCCATTCCTACTCAGCAATATTTTCCGTTGTCACTTCGCAAAATTTCTTTGAGCTGAAGCAGTTTTCAAAAACAGCCCCAGGAGGACAGTGTAGACCAGTCATACTGATATCTGTACCCATTAACAAATTGCATCTATGTGATTTCCAAAGCCTCAGCTGGCATGGAAAATAACCAACTCTATCAGCTCTGTATCCACAACATGGTTTCTACCATTAGATTGCATGCCATGTGAAAAGAACAAAAAGTGCTTAGTTTCGTTTACTTTAAATCTGTGAGATGATATCTCTTTTTATGGTCCCAAGTTCAATTTTATTACTGTTTTTCCCAAGTGAAAAACAGTAATAATAATTTCCTGTTTATATACTGCAGGACAGTTCTAACATTATAATTATTATTTTCATAACTTATTAAATATTGTTCTCATCAGTCATATATTTTCTGTATTGAAGAACCCCAGCTTGTAAAATCATAGAATCGTAGAATCATAGAATGGTTTGGGTTGGAAGGGACCATTCAGATCATCTCGTTCCAACCCCCCTGCTATGGGCAGATACACCTCCCTCTAGACCAGGTTGCTGAAAGCCCCATCCAGCCTGGCCTTGAGTGCTTCCAGGGAGGGGGCATCCACAACCTCACTGGGTAACCTGTTCCAGTGTCTCACCACCCTCACAGTAAAGATTTTCTTCCTAATATCTAGTTTAAATCTACCCTCTTCCAGTTTAAAAACAATTCCCCTTGTCCTGCCACTACCTGCTCTTATAATAAGTCCCTCCTCAGCTTTTCTGTAGGCTCCCTTCAGGTACTGGAAGGCTACTATAAGGTCTCCTAGGAGCCTTCTCTTTTCTAGGCTGAAGAGCCCCAGTTCTATCAGCCTGTCCTCACAGGGGAGGTGCTCCAGCCCTCTGTTCATGTTCATGGCCCTCCTCTGGACCTGCTCCAACAACTCCATGTCCTTCTTATGTTGGGGACCCCAGAATTGGACACAATCCTCCAGGTGGAGTCTCATGAGGACCAAGTAGGGGGCAGAATCACCTCCCTCAACCTACTGGTCACGCTTTTCTTCATGCAACCCAGGATAGGGTTGGCCTTCTGGGCTGCAAGCACACCTTGCTGGCTCATGCTGAATCTTTCATCAATCAACACACCCAAATCCTTCTCCTCAGGGCTGCTCTCAAGCCATTCTCCACCCAACCTGTTTCTGTGCTTAAGATTGCCCCAACCAAGATGCAGGACCTTGAACTTGGCCTTGTTGAACTTCACAAGGTTGTCATGGGCCCACCTCTCAAGCCTGTCCTGGTCCATCTGGATGGCATCCCTTCCCTCTAGTGTGTTGACTGCACCACTCAGATCAGTGTCATCTGCTAACTTGGTGAAGGTGCACTCAGTCCCACTGTCCATGTCACCTGCAAAGATGTTAAATAACACTGGTCCCAGCACTGATCCCTGAGGAATGCCACTTGTCACTGGTCTCCACTTGAACACTGAGCCACTGACTGTAATTCTCTGAGTGAGACCATGCAGCCAATTCCTTATCCAGCAAGTGGTCCATCCATCAAATCCATTTTTTTCCAATTTGGACACCAGGATGATATGTGGGACGCTTTGCACAAGTCCAGTTAAATGATGTCAGTTGCTCTTTCTTTATCCACTGATGCTGTAACTCCATCAGTCATGCTACCAAGTTTGTCAGGCACAACTTACCCATGGTGAAGCCACACTAGTCATCACCAATCAACTTGTCTTTATTTTCCGTGTGCCATAGTAGGGCCTTCAGGAGGATCTGCTCCACGATCTTAACAGGCACAGAGGTGAGAGTGACTGGCCTGCAATTCCCTGGATCTTCTTTTTTTTCCCTTCTTGAAAATGGGGGTTATGCTTCCCCTTTTCTGGTGTCCTGAGATGGATGCTTTTACGTATCTTTGAATATTTTTTCTTGGCTTCTGTGTGCTTTCTCTAGTTTTCCAATGGCACCATGTTGTTTTACTGAATAGTTGAAATGTGATGTAAGGAGATAACTGATTTCAGGCAAAATATTTGAACAGTTTGGACCAATTAGTTACACAGTGGAAGAAATATAAGTAAGTTTCTTGTTATCAAGCAGATATTAGGGGTTTTGCTCAAGGACAGAGGAGGGATCAGTGGCAGAGACAGGAAAAGATGGTGTGTTCTATGGAAGCATCAATTTTTTTTTATTTTTTTTTCCACAGCTCATAGTTTCACTTTTATTGGACTAAGCTCTCTATTTTTTTTTCCCCTACTCTTACTTTTTCCACTAGTAAAATATTTGGCTATGATACTACATCACTACATATTTACTTTCTTACCGCTAAGTGAACTACAGTATCGAGTCCATTGTTACAGTTATTCTTCTTTCCTATGTGTATTATGTTACAGATTATCATGTTTCAAAAACTGTATCAAGGAGGTATGCTCACCTGAATATTTTCTGTTTTTATTATATAGGAAGATTATATCACCCTGAAACATTGAGTTACTTAACCTCTTTCCTTCAGAAGTAATTAAACTTTATCTTCCCCCTAGTTAGGCTGTTTATAGGATTTCAGTTAAAAAATATCTTCAATGAACCCATATTTTTCTTCACATTGCTTCTGTCACATCAACAGAATGACAGCTTCCTGAAGCCTCTTCTAAGTGTTGAGCTCTCCAAGGTAGCAAATTTCAGTTGTTTTTTATTCAGAACAAAGAAGTCAGATTCTGGTCATCCAGAGATTCAGTATTTTCCTTCAACACATTTATAAGCATTCTGTACTATCAGGCCACTGAATGGTCCTTTGCTTAAAAAGCAGAGGAATTTACTAGTGGAATTTCTACTGTTTGTTCCTTATCCCGTACATGGCTGCTATTCTTGTCTCCATGTCTTTATATTACTTGCCCTTTTTCTTTGATTTTTAATTGTGAAATGTCTGGGATCATGTTCCACTTCAGAAAAGTGAAAGCAACATTTAAAGCTAACCTTTAATTTCAGAATGAGAGGAGGTGAGAATTCTAGTTATATTTTACATAAAGCAAATCAGACAAAAATAGAGTGACATTCTATACCCAGGCAGAACACATTTACTACAGTGAATTCCATAGAAATATTTGTTCAGATTGCATCAGCTACAAGGGTATGATGATGCCCCATTTCAATCTGGAACCACCAGCAGTAATGTAGCAAGGATGGAAGCTGGAAAAAGAACACAATGCTGAATACAGCCACCGTGCTATTTAAAAATTGAATTGTTTGCATTTCTCATTTCCATTTCAAATGTGAACTAGTGACCTTGTATAGAAATGCCTCATATTTCATACTATGTTTTTCAACCAGATAAATTTTCCATTATGCTTTTATTTAAAAGTCTGTCAAGAACGGGATGCTCCTCATCAACACCAAGGACCATACACCATAGTCTGCACCATGCACAGCTAACAGCACAAGATGTGAAGAGACAGATTGACTGTCGCAGCCTCTCACATTCAGCATGAAGTCTTTCAAGTTGTGATAAAGTCTGACATAAAACACCTTGCACACAAGGAAAAGCTTTTCACTTTCAGGGGGTAAAAGTTTTCTTTTTCACGGTAGCAAATCATAGCAGCATCTTCTTGGCTGTCAGAATAATGTAGAAGTTCACCAGACACAAGTATCTCTTCCACACTTTTAAACTGAGATGTTTCCATCTGATCTTTTTTTTTTCTCACAGGGTGTTCTTTCTTTCTAAAATATAACTTGGTAAGAGGCAGCCTGAGTTCAAGTCTACAACGCTGTCCAAAGTCACCTACTTTCCATCTGACAAACTGAATCTTTGTATATACCACTTTAAAACTATTTCATTGACAAGGAAGTTGAGAAATGCAATGTAGAAGATGAAGGTTCATGCTAGCCAGAGCACTTTCCCCTCTTCACTTTTCTCTTGTGATAGAGCTTAGATAGCTTAGCTGAATGTGGAATAAAGCACACAAATTGTTCATCTATGTTTCATGCTTTGCATGCAGTCTATATTCTTTTGACTTCTTTGAGACAAGATAAACTACATGTGAATGTAGTCTAATGTAAAGAGCGCTAGATTCCTGTAAATAGACACATGACCGTTTTCACCTGTAGCCTGCTGCGTAGTTATTGTCATCATTCTTGCAGTCTTCACCAGAGGAATTAAAATTCTGCTACACAAGTAAGTGAGAAGATTGTAGCAGCTTTTCATTATGAAAGTACAATCCAAAACGTAGTGTGGAACAAGTTAAATATTTTTTTAAAAAAAATCCATGTGTATAATCAGCAAGCCCAAAAATTAAACATACCATTGGTAATCTGCATGTTGCATGAGTGACCCAGCAATGCAGGGGGTATCATCGAATGAAATTATTATCAGTTGAGTAGTGCAAAGAAACACAAATAACTTCCTGTAAGTATGTTCTTTTTCACTGTGTTGTTGTCTGAATTTCATAACCTGCCCCCATTATATAACACATACAATTTCTGTTTTTATTACCTACAATTAAAATGGTCATAAAATAGTTCAATACGAAATCATAAAACTTTACAATGGTAATCATAATATATTATTGAAAAAACCTGTCCTGCATCACTATATATTTTATGGAATGTGTGGCTTCTCTCTAACCATTTTACCAATAATTGTATCTATCCTGGATTTTTGCTATCTATCTAGTCTACTACCTTTCCATTTCTCTTTGTACTTCCTGTAACCACTATTCACTTTATAACACCAGATTTAGAAATCTGGCTTTATAAGCCAGAAGTTCTCTAGCCAAACTAGGTAATTTTCTATGTGATTCTACAGCACCTAGGACAATGCTTAACAAGACCAAGATTTTTAAAGTTAGCATGGAACCTGATTAGAATCTCATACTATTATGCATGGGAAAAAAAGGTAAAGAATTCAGCTGTGAATAAATCCCATTAAAATGTTTGCCCCAGAGTAAAAAATGAAAATTGGTACATTTAGCAGCAGCTACCAATGACAAGTCTTTCCGTTTTTAACAGAGATGAGGTATTATTCTGAGATTCCCCTGATATTTTTAAGATAAATTATAGTACTACAGTACTTCAAGCATGTAGGACAAATGGGATCTAGTTTGGATAGAAAAGAAATGAAATATGAAAAAAAAGAAGTGGAATATAAAGTGAACAATACATAAATTTCAGAATCACCCAGCCCTAAAGAGCTTGACAGAAAACAGTAATTCTCTTTTACTGAAAATATTTATTAAGCACTCCGCAAAAATGTTATTGCAGTTTGTAACATACATGGGATTATAAAAGGAAGCTGGGAGATACCCATTTAACCTCTTACTTACTTAACCAGTCTCCCACATCCATGATAAAGTGCTATGACCAGTGAGTTATTGGTTAGTCCTTGTAGAGTTTGATTTATGATTCTATCTTGGACTTGCTATGAAAAAGTCCTTGTAATAGACTTTTCATCAAATACAACAGAAGTGACTTCTTCACGTTCCACTGAAATTAGAAGCAGAAAATTTGTCAAAAACTTTTTATCCTGTGTTACTGAAACAGTAAAATATTATTAAGAGGGGAAAATGCCTGACATGACATAAACTGACTTCTAAACGGTAGTTTGTTGCTGCTTCCATTTTTAAATAACGTTATATAGGATAGAATATGCTCATGGGGAAGCAGTTTCGGATCTGCTTAGAGTCTGAACTTACAGAATCATAGAATGGTTTGGGTTGGAAGGGACCATTCAGATCATCTCGTTCCAACCCCCCTGCTATGGGCAGATACACCTTCCTCTAGACTAGGTTGCTCAAAGCCTCATCCAGCCTGGCCTTGAGTGCTTCCAGGGAGGGGGCATCCACAACCTCACTGGGCAATCTGTTCCAGTGTCTCACCACCCTCACAATAAAGGATTTCTTCCTAATATCTAGTTTAAATCTACCCTCTTCCAGTTTAAAACCATTTCCCCTCATCCTGTCCCTACCTGCCCTTATAATAAGTCCCTCCCTAGCTTTTCTGTAGGCCCCCTTCAGGTACTGGAAGGCTGCTATGAGGTCTCCTAGGAGCCTCCTCTTTTCTAGGCTGAAGAGCCCCAGCAATCTCCATCTACAAGATTTGAGAGATTTGTACCCCCGTTGTGCTTATTTTGCCTAATGTTTCCTTCACTGACTGACTATTATACTTGTAGTTATAGAAATCACTTCTTTAATACTTATAGCAGGCTTTGGCATTCTACCTTAAAAAAGCTCTCTGTCCAAAAACTATTTCAGTAAAAATATCCATCTTGGGATGGACAAACCAGAAATAACAGATTCCTCATTCAAGATGTTCTATTCATACATCAAGTTTGAAACAGTTATGAAACATACAGTAGAAGAAATGGCATCACTGTTTCTGATTCAGTGCTTTATGATTCAAAGAAGTGAGAAGGAGGAAGGACATTATTTTTATTATTATCAATACCATGTGTAAGTGACTTGCTTCTCAGAGCCAATAATCTAATTAATTTCACAAAGCCTTCTTACAGTCTTAGCTCTTTTAAAAATAATTAGAGTAACTAGAATTTAAAAACATATAATCTCAGAATCATTTTCCTCCATGTTACCATTTCCTACTTGAAAAATTATCTAGCAGAAACATAAATGGAAAACACAAGTCTATTTAAAAAATGTAAGTTCAAGGAGACTGCAAATAGTAGTAGAAATCTTGCGCTGTTTTTTTTTATTTCTTTTGGAAAGATCCAAATCTGGTCTTCATGACACAGTTGGGATACGTATATTTCCATATATTTTATTCTTCAAGCATAGCATTAAATCAGCAGGCCTACACAAACAAAAAAATAATTTGCTTAGTAAGAGTAAATTTCAGTTTTGGTACTCAACTAGTATTTGACTTTTGCCCTACTCAAGTCCTACTGTGAAAACTGGTTGTTTACACATGTTGTACTTGAGACTTCCAAACAGGGCTGACTTTTACCCACAGATCTTTGTTCTCAAACCAGTTCCAAAAGATACCAGAAATAATTATATTTAAGGATGGAACATGGATATTAATTCAGATTTTAAGTAAACAATGTACAGCTTTCATAATAAAGTCAAGAGCAATCTAGTTCGTTTCAAAATCATTACTGTGGAAGGTATATGTGTTTGAAGAACTGTACCATGCCTGAGAACTTCCTTCACACTATAAGCGTAGCAAATGCATATGACAGATCTGTTCCTATACAGAACTTGGGGAACCAAAATGGCAACTGGCAATTCAAATATTTGAATAGTTCAGTTACTTAAAGGCACTTTTTTTTTTCTTTTTTTTTTCTTTTTTCTTCCTGTTGGGCTATTTAGACTCCACCATTGATTACCCATGAGGAGAAGTTGCACTGTCTAACACCTTTCAGGGTCTGAGTGTCTCATGATCTCTAGGAGCCCTAATCCCAATATGCTTTTATTCTCCTGAGGACAGGGATGATTCAGCAGATACCCACTGCCCACCAGTTACATTGCTTTATTGCATGTATTTCCAGAACAAAAGAATTTCAAATTTAGAGGCACTTGATGTAGAAGGGCTGCTCTGAAGTAATATCTCCTTTTTTATTATGTTGGCCCACCATGTTAGAAATGGATGTTGGTGATACGGCAGCAGAGGTCAAACATTCCCACCAATATTCTGTTACATTTTGTTGCCACATGAAAGATAGCAGGATAGGGGCAGTTTGATAAAATAGCATCTGATATGGAAGTGCATATGAAGCAAAGGTGTGTCACTGAATTCCTCCAAGCAGGAAAAATGGCACCTACTGACATTCATCAATATTTGCTGGACACTTGCGGGGACCAAATGGTGTGAGCACAGTGAGGTGGTGGGTGGTGCATTTCAGCAGAGATGACAGTGACAGTGGGTCACCTTCACTGGTGCAGATTTTTACAAGCGTAGCATGCAGGCTCTTGTTCGTTTCTGGGTGAAAATGCATAGATAATGGTGGTGACACCTGAAAAAAAAAAGTGCTTTGTAGCTGAGAATTAGCTCTACCAAATACTGTTACTGCGCTCTTTGTATCTATTGTATTTTCCATGTAAATAAATAGGAGGTATTACTTTCTGAGTGACCCACATAGGACAAGTTTGTTGGATCTCCAGGACTGTCTTGTTAATAAAGGTTGTAGATGGCTTTGTTAGGAGTTAGCATGAAAGTGCCCCGGGGTGACATGAAGCCCACAGAAACATTCTGTTAAACTCACAAGAAAAACTTTATAGCTTATGAAGATTCTGTGTACCTATACATTAATAATATATTTTGCCAAGTATGGAAGGAATTGAGTGGATTTCAAGTAACCTGAAATTTAACAATATAAAAGGATAATGATCTCTGCTGAGAAAAAGTCCAGTGAATCTTAGATATGAAAGATGATCTAAAGATTTTATAAATATTCTTCAGAATGTGTAAACAACTCAAATGAGGACCAGAACAAAATAAAGTTGTTCCTCCAGTGGACTTGCATTTGGAGTGAGGTTACTATTCATCTTGCAATTGAATGACCTCACATCATGCTAAGATTCTCTAGGACTTTGCTGAGGCCCATGCAAGAATTGTGTAGAGTGGTGCTAGAAAGCCTAAACTGGCCTGTGGGCAATAACATAGAGTGACTAATTACATTTCCATTTCCTGTAAACCTCAGCTTTATTCCTGAATTCTGTCTGTCTGGAAAAGAAGATGTTACATTCAACAAGTTATGTGTCAGCCACCCTATCTCTGTTTTCTAAGATGTAAATTGTAAAGCCTGTTAATTCACTTGAGTAAGAATGAGTGATTCCTGTACATGGCTATTTCATGTGACTGATCACTGGGATTATCCTTGCCTGTTTTCTGCCTTCTAGTCTGTGTCAACTTAGGATAATAACTCTGGCTGTTACCACCAATCTGGTTTCATAGATGTGCAATTCTCTAACTCACTCATGCAGATAATTTATTCCTCCCATAATGCTGCATTTCAGTTTCAGGGCAGCGATGCTAGGATTGTAATAGTTGCCACAAGTAAAAGTAATGAACCATTTAGCAGTTTCACTCCAGTCTGTTGCAGAGTATCTCTTGGTGGCTGTCTCCCTACTCATCTGTAGCGATAATCATGTAAGACAGTCTTTGAAATAGTGACACAAGTGAGTGACTTTACCACGCATTAAAATCTATTTAAAGTTACCATACCGTTTCTGGCACTGACCTCATTAATGCTGCTGTATCACTGCTCATTCTTAATGACAGAGTGGCCTTAGATAGTTATAATTCTTTGATGAGTATAAGACACAGGAGTGAAGAGAAAATAACCCGTTTTAGTTGTGATGTGGAATACAATAACCCATCACCATAGCAAAGAGCATATTTTATTTGAAAAATACGAATAAAAGGTTTTGTCCCTTTTGTTTATTAAAGGAAAATGTAACAATTTCTATCAGTAACACTTGCATAAGGAGGTATAATTTACATTACTCTTTTGTTAAAAAAAATATATATTTTGGAGACTTTGGAAAAATAAGGATGGCCCAATACTTGCAACACGCTCCTAATGTTCCTTAGAATGCACTGTGCCATTTATATGTACTGCAAGTACAAGGTCTTAGCACTTTATAATCCACAAAGTTACCCTAGGCAGCATAATTTCATATTCTCCTCCATATATAGACTATTTCCTTCGTGTGAGTCTATGAGTTTGGTTAACTCCAGACTGGTCCAAGATTTGTACTTTTTTTTCTAAAGGATGATTTTACAAAGGCTTAGAGCACAGAAATTTTGCAATTCCTTTTAAACACCAGTGAGAATATTTTCATATAGACATTTTCTTGCATTATTTGCAATTAGAACAACTGCAACAATTAGAGCTTGAAAACAAAAAATGTTTACAAATATTTTGACTTTCTACAAAGAAATGCAAAAAATAAAGTGCATAACAGTGAAATTACTTTCAACTTTCAGTTTTCTGTGTGTATGCAACAAATATCAACACTGATAAACAAATTGTTTTGAAAGTCTGATTCTTAATCTGAAACCAGCTGAATTCCAACTCTTCCTTATCTTTAAAATGTATTAAATCACATTTTTTACTCTTCTTAGGTTTACAATATATTTTTACATTTCCTACTTATAGAGACAATTTTCTCAGATAACACATCCTTTACAGCATACTGAGTGCCCCCACCATTACAAGAAAGAGAATCTATTTGAAGTAATGTGACAAAATAATTGAGTATAAGTGCATGATTATTTCAATAGCTATTGCAGAATTAAAATTCTACATCTGAAATCTCTTAAGCATCCCTTTCTATGTGCCATTTAACATTCCTGTGCATCTTCCAGCTTAAATAAAACTGGCAGTTATCAGCATTTAGTTGTTCATTGACAACAAGATTACTATTTAGGGAAATGGGAACATATCTGAGAACATGAGTATACAACGGGTCCGTGAAAGCTTTAAGCAAAATCCATACAATCAGACTTAAACATAATCCTGGTAAGATTTTCCCACAATACTGTCACTAAATTTACACTGAATTTAAATCAGCAGTGCTACAAAATGACTATACCTTCCATGAAACACAGTATTAGCTTTCTTTCAGTTTAATCAATGTTAACATAGAAATTCTCAAATATATTTTAAATTTGTTCATAGGACACGAAAGATCAAAGGAAAATTCTGTGGGATAGTGGAAAAAAATCTGCAAATATGTTCTTTTTGCATCCTGAGGCCTGCTTCTGCGGCCCTGAAGATTTAGTATTCTGCTATTCGTCATGCAAACAACACGGCACGGCAATGTGCATTTGAGTAAAAAACAGTAAGCATAGCAAGCATGCAGACGTATCATGACAGAAAAGCACATTTGGTGATCACCGTGGATAGGACATACCAAACAGGACATACTGCAGCATCTCTGAACTACAGTCTCAATAACCCTGCAGAATTTTAAATGATTCAGAATCCCTGGGGCTTTGGGTAAAATGCACATGTTGTATAGCAGCAAGAGAGCACCAGGAATAGTGAAAAGGAAGATTCTTAATTCTGTGAGATATGACCTCCTCTTCTCATTAACTTAATCAGAACATGAGCATAAAGAGTGATTGATTGTGTTACTGCACTTAACTTCTGCTGGCTTTAAGCCTGAATGTTCTATAAAGCAAATAAAAATAAAACAATGACTGGAATACCACTTAACAATACACATTTGATTTTCCCTGCTTTGATGTAGGACAAGCGGGAACAGACATAAAGATAACTAACACTGGCTCTCAAAACTATAGTATAACAATGAATGTCGCTCTCACGTATGCATGGTACAAACTATTATAACTCATGATACTACCAGTGTTCAAAGATTTTCCTCTTAGCACTCTACTCATACTGTATAAAAACTGAGAAGTCAGAAAAAAACGTGTAATCTAAATCAAAAGAAAATTTATCCTCATAAAATACTTGCACTTCTAGTTGCTTCATTTGGGATGATATCGAAACACATCCTAACTCTCCCTTCAAAAAAGATACATAAACAATTCTCAGCTCAAGTACAAAGCTCACTGTTTTAAAGCATCTGTTAAACTGTACTCTGCAATGAGAATGTCTTCAGTAAATGTATTTCAAGAAGATTCTGTATTTGGTAGAAATTAAAAAACAAAATCTGAACATAGATTACAAAACTACTTTCAAATCATCAGTAGAACTTCTTAGGACTTGGGGTTTTTTTTCCCCTCTAAATAGGTTTGTGAATCTCGTTCTTGACAGAAACAGTACGATTTTTTAATTGAAATGAAAACACTGCGTTTAAAAAACAACTCTGGAAGTAACTGCAACTAATATATTTTTTAGAGTTTGAGAAGTTTCTTTCAAAGCTACTTATTTCTTCAGAAGGCTGTGTAAACCAAAAGCAATCAACAGCTTACTGGTAAGGAGATTACTAAAAGAAGTAAAAATTCTGAAAGTGGGGCTGATCAAAAATTGGATAGAACTTACCTACCCACACTGTAAAGAACCAAAGGGTTCACTTGTGTGGCCCATAGTAGGTCAGTATAAATATAGATTCTGCTTGGATGAGCAAGAATTTGAATGCATTCAGAGGAGAGCAACAAAGCTGGTGAAGGGCCTAGAAAACAAGAGTTATGAAGAGTGGCCGAGGAAACTGGGACTGCTTAGCCTGAAGAAGAGGAAGCTGAGGAGAACTCACTGCTCTCCACAACTACCCAAAAGGAAGTTGTAGTGAGGAGGGTGTTGGTCTCTTTTCTCAAGTGAAAAGTGATAGGACATGAGTCAACAGTCTCAAGTTGCACCAGGGGAGGTTTCAATTGGATGTTAGGAAGAATTTATTCATGGAAAGGATAGCTAGACATTGCTAGGAGCTGCCCAAGGAGGTGGTAGAGTCACTATCCCCAGAGGTATTTAATAGACATGTGGATGTGCTACTTAGAGACTGGATTTAGTGGTGGACTTGCTATGTTAGGTGACAACATTTAACCTGATGATCTTTTAGGTCTTTTTCAACTTAAATGATTCTATGACTCTAGGTAATTCTTTCTCTGCTATCTGAATCTCTCCGCACTATCCCAAAGTAGACAAATAGTACACAGCTTCTGCCCTGAACAGTTTATGAAATGCATGTTGTAAAAGTCCACTTCTGTAAGCAGAGCTCCAATCATTTTAAAAGCAGAAGACTTTAGTAGACAGGGAACCTAATCAGTCATAATCATTCGTGGGATACCATGTTCTCCTTGTCCTCTCATAGTATTAACAGAAGACAGAGAAACAAAAGGTTAAAATTTCAAACAAACCAAAATCGAAACATAAATATTATAGATTGGTTATTAAGCATGCTGAAGAGCAAGTTCTGCAATGCAAAAAATTACTAACACAAGAGATCAATTTATTTAATCCATAAGAACTCCAAAATAACACATTTTATTTCTTTCACCCTCCACTGGCTTAAGATGTTTATGTTCCCATTATGTTTGAAATAGGGAGAAAAAGAGCTTGTTCTGCTTAGATAGAAATTACTCTAAGAGAAATTAAATATCTATATATTGAACTAAAAAAAAAAAGTATCATCATTTTCATCACCTTGTTTAAATCTTCTCTATTCCAATGCCTTACCAGCAGCTCTATTTTGCTTTTAGACACACACAGAAATAGACACATTATGATTAAGAACTCTGTCATAAAGTGACTGTTGTAGCTCCTGGATTAAGACCAGCAAAAGACTTCAAAAGCTCCATCTATAGCTGTAAGTGAAGCACAGTGAACCAAACAACTGCATACTTTAATGGTGCTGCCATTCTTGTTTTTACTGAAAGAACCTATGCTTCATCTGCTTTGCTACATAACAAGTACTTCAGACCCATTCAATTTACATGAATGATGTTCCCATGAAAAGACAAAATCACGTGCACTGAAAACAACAGTTCCTCCAGAGTGGGTCTGGGGTTATGGTCTAGAGCCATGTTTGCACTGACAGCTAACGATGCTCTCCCTCTACTAGCTGGTTAGGGATAAAAAGATCATGAGGGACATAACGAAATGACATTTTCACATTGCAACTTGTAAATTCAAATAGATTAAACCATCAAAGGACTATTTATTTTAGAGGACAGGTGCGGATTATCCCTGCTGTTATAGGAAAATGACTCTTAGGACTTCTCACACTGATAGTAAACCCCGTTAGCTACCTCACATTGGGATCACAAGGCCTAGAGCACAGCTAGCAAGGCAACCTTAAAACCATCTGCCAATGATTTGCTCTTCCATTAGCTATCTTCCTAGACAGGCATGATCAGAAATGTACTGTAGCTTGGAGATGTTAAGTATATTGCAATAAAAGTGTCATTGCCCAGCTTTACTTTAGGTACTGTTACGGATACGGTACCACAGACTTTATTGAGCAATTAAAAATATACACAAGGGACAATTGCTTCTTTTTTTCTATATTTTTCAAAATTTGACTTTCTTCCAATCGGAGAACCCAGTTTCAAATATGAAAAGGGCACTTGTTCTACAGTAACTGTGTACAACTTGCTCAGTTCCAAGTACTGTATTCATTTGCTGTTACCACTGCTGTTGTTCTATCTCCAGCTGTTTAGGAAATTCTCTGTTCTGGGAATTACAGCTAAGTTGTTCTTTCTGATTCTATTTCCCCATAGAGTTCAGCTAGCTTCTTGAACTCAGGCCCCCAGTCTCCAAGGTAATTATAATCCTGGTCAGACTGTGTTGTGACTGAATCCAGAGAGCTGATAGATCCAGCTTCCGATCTATGACCCTCATAGGCATAGGTCTGTAAGGAGTCATACGGGGGCACACTGGGGTCCAAATCAGCCTCTGCAAGTCTTTGTTTAATGAACTCCTGAACATTTATACTGTCAAGGCTTGAAGAGGGATGATGCCTGGGTGCAGGCTTAACTTCAGGGCGAATGTCCCTCCGATATTTTAGCTCTTCTGCAGCTGACGGATTACGCAGTGCTGTGATATCAAATGCTTCTGTATCTTCTTCTCCACCGCCCTCATCATCATATGTCACAACATTTTCTCGGACATCTTCTTCTGAAATGATCAAGGGCTCCTTCTTGCTACGTCTTAGGGTGATGAAAAGGACCACAATTGCTAAAGAGAAAACTGCAGATATTAGATTAGGTTTAAAGTTTACATTTGAAGTAAGTAGATAAATGCTACAGAAACAGCAGCTACTAAGTAATGAATACAGAACTAAAATACTTGCAGGGTAATATTTGTATTCTGGTGTTATTAAGCTGGCCTTGAAGTGTAGTATCATAACACTGGGTACGTACCCAATTTGGAAAAGAGTCTACTTAGAGTTCCTAAGTAAGCAATACCTTTTTTGTGTCATATGTCATTGTTATATGAAATTATATGAAGATAGATTACTGTATGCCCAGAAGGTACTCATGAATTCTACACATTTGTGTTTTCACATAGCAACATGCCAAAAAGCAACAGAGACCACACACGATTAAGGAGAAAGTTAATAACGCTACTGTAAAAGTACAAACTTCCAATACAGCCTGGTCTTCCAAAGGGACAGTAAAAAACACATTCCTATTTACTCTGCAGGAATTGCTAGGGTTTCTTGAGCCAATAATTAAATCCACTTGCAAAGATTATTAGGGATCTCATATAGGACACAAAAAGGAATAAAATACTAGCAGTTAGATGAGAAATGAATAACTAAGGCTGACATTTTTCAGAAGCATTGTTAAAGGCTTTCAGTGCTTCATTAAGACTAATATTCAGCATATATATCTAATTAAAATGTACAAGCTTTATTTTTTCTCTTATGAATGTTCAATCTTGCATGATAAAATACTAGATTAAAAACTAAATGTATAACTATACATTTTAAATCTTTCTTTTTTCAGAAAGAAGTTCTGAAGTAAGACGTGATGCGAGTACTTTTTAGAACATTTAGAGTCTTCAGAAAAAAATCCTCAAAATATCCTATGTGAGTCACAATGCAATTCCTATTATTTCTTCTCCATCTCTATCAGAATGCAGAGAGGCACCTGAGTAGATGAATATTACAGAAAAAGAAAAAAAAAAAAGAGGAAAGAAAATGCACTTGCAAGGACATTTATCTAATGGAGCCATCATATTATCTTGCGTCCCTTGCCCCTGAGGATTATGTTGTGCATTGCTATCAGCTTATCCCACAAAGGTAATTAATGGCTTTTGTATAGTGCTAATGGTGCTTCTTACAGTGTAATGCATTTCAAAAAGCTTTCCTCATCATCTCTTTTCTATCATTTTTCACACTGTTCTAGACATGGAATTAGTCAGTGTTTTTTTGAAATCTTTTCAAATTACATAAAAATGATCTGCAGTGCTAATTACTTGATAACCTCTGAAAAATTATTTCTAGTGGATTCCAGATATTCATGAATGTACTTTAAAGGCTTTTTTTTTCCTATTAATTTTAGCTGAACCTTTCCCCTCTAATCACAGCTATGTGTTTCTAATTACCTCCTGCTATCAGGCAGCTTCTGGTTCAAAAACATGTCATATTAAAAATTTCTGCCCTGTCACAATCAGAGAGCCAGCAGAAGATGGCAGTACTTAATATTGAAAATGACTTACCAAGAAGAATGACAACACAGAGCAGGATTGCGATTAAAGCTCCTGTGCTCAAGCCAGCTGAGGAGAGGAAGGCTTCAGCATGGCAAGTTCTCACACGTCCATCTCTCTCACATGCACAAACCCTAACAGTGAGAGTACTGCTGCTGCTGAGAGGGGGCACTCCACCATCAGAAATCAAAATTGGGATGTAATAGAGATCTTGAGTGGTTCGACTGTATCTCCTTCGTCTTGTCAGGATACTGGCTGTGTTATCTACAATATCATAAAAAAGAACAGAATCGGAAGCGAAATGAAAAATGTTATTGACTGTTCATGTCCCATCCAGCAGAAACACTGAGCATTTTCATATTCCACAATCCTCGTCTGTGAAAATGCACAGTCTAGATTAAAATTGAGTGAGTAGCATTTCTGGTCAAAGGAGGAAAAAGAGGAGGCAGGGGAAAGTAACTAGAACTACATAAATAAGACTAATTTAAGCTTGTGTCTGAGAGTCAAAGTGAATTTTGACAAACATTTTGAACACAGTTTTCAAGTGTTTTAATCTCATGATACCCTGTTGGTACTATATGGACACTCGTAAATGTGAATACCTGGAATTCTTCAAATCTCTGTTGTGGAATTCATCCACAATATGAAGTCTTTTTGATTCTCAAAATAATGTTTAAATGTCTCTACTAAAAGTTAAAATTAAATTTTCATGTTACTGTTTGTGGCAGATTTTATGGATCAAGTGAGCTTTTGGAAAATATCTGAAAGGACTCCTGCAGTAGGGAGATCAGAATGAAGAGAGAGGTGGAAAGGATGGGAAAGGGGAGAGGCAAAAGGAAGAGTGCAGATACTAGATGTTTTAAACTGCTGAAGATTAAAGGTAAATAAGGATGGTAGAGAGAAAATGATGCAAAATTTTGTCACTGTTGCCTTCATCTGGCATGCATTACAGTTAATGAGAATACTAAAGCTTACTACATGTGCATTGCAAGAGAATTTGTGAGCAGTACTTAGGTTGGTAAACTGCCACCCATGTTCCTTTAAGTCCAAGAAATTTAAGGGGCATAAAGAGAGTGCAGGGAAAGAAATACTATGATAATATACAGTTATACGTTAATTTCAAACATGTAATATTTAATTTCAGTTTGATGCCACTACTTTAAAAGTATGGGCCCTTGAACAAGTGCCTACAAATAAAGCAAACAAAACTAGAGACTGTGAGATACTGGAAACGTGAGGAGATGCAGAGAAAAATCGTGATCAAGAGGCGGGAAGAAAGCTTGGAAGAAAAGAGCTCTCCTCTCATGCCACTTGGACACAATGCGGGTTCCCAATGGCAGGCTTGTGGTTTTAAAGTTTTTAAAAAAGAACAAAGAGGTTATAAGTGCAAAAAATATCTTCTGGATTTTTCTTCTTATTACCAAAAAAGGAAAGGAAAGGAAAGGAAAGGAAAGGAAAGGAAAGGAAAGGAAAGGAAAGGAAAGGAAAGGAAAGGAAAGGAAAGGAAAGGAAAGGAAAGGA
>NC_034410.1:72342669-72533210 GCF_002078875.1 Numida meleagris | reverse complement strand
AAAGAAAAGAAAAGAAAAGAAAAGAAAAGAAAAGAAAAGAAAAGAAAAGAAAAGAAAAGAAAAGAAAAGAAAAGAAAAGAAAAGAAAAGAAAATTAACATAGAAAACTTATTTTTCCTTACCACTATAGATACAGAACCAAATACATTTCTCATAAATTACAAAAAAATGAAGTCTGGGGCACTTAATGAAAATTTGGCATGACAATACATCTAGTGTGGCATATTCCAGTCCATAGGACTGCTTATTTTCTGCACAGATATTTGAACAGAGGAGTTAGTTTCCATCTACATTAGATGCAAACTGTATATCAGGTCATTATTTTTCAAGCCACATCTTTTGTCAAACTCTGTACCAAATTTTAAAACATGAATTTTAAGTCACCTCTCTACATTTTGTTTTTGTGTATCAGCCAATAATGGTACTGATAAAATCTGTTAGTGTAGCCCACAGCTATAATATCAAAATATATTTGGTAACAGCTTTCACATGAGAAATATGTTTGAAGTAGGAATTACCCAAGGTCACAAAGGAGCTAGGCTGCTGACCCCAAAACTGCACAATATCAGATTCTACTGCATTGAAGCCAATTAGCTATCTTCTCCATCTTGCCTACTTCTTGCAAATCTCCAGTATGGTGATTTTGTTACAAACTCATTAAGTTTTGTTCTCATTTGCAGTGGGTGCAAAATATGATTTCTATTTGTTTATCTGTTTTCAGTAGGCCTTGAGATCCTCTTCAACTTTGTCATGTCACAACATACTTCTGAGGACTGAAACTTGACATTCATGCCAGCTTCCTCCTTAGAGGCATGGCACCAGCCACATGTAATGTCATTCATATTCATTCCATTTACAAAACCCTATTTAAGCCAAAATGGCATGAACAGATAATTCTGTCACCTGAAGCAATCTTACACAGAGCAGGATCACAACACTATGGAAATAATATTTGTAAGAATTTATAAAATCTCTTTGATACATTCACATGCCATAATAAAAGTATTTTCAATAGTCAGCAGAAGATTTCCAACACAGAGTTGATGAGAAAAACAAGTAAATCACTTTTAACACAGGGTTATGAAAATGATTCCCGTACAACTGAAAGCTTATGATATGCAGAAATATTGCTCTTATTCTTACAATCATTCTATTAAACTTTAACACTACTCCATATTGCTTAATCTGGGCCTATGAAACCCTATTAAAAATGCTTTGATGTTCACAGTAATGTTGAAATTTTTAATTATCATATTGTAAAGAAATAAATGATTTCCAAATTATTCTGCACCTAGACTAGGGAGTGAATTGTTCTGTTTTATAAATGAGTCAATTGAACGAAGAAATCAAACCTGATAACACCAAAACTCAGACTGCATTTATTTTATAAAGAAAATTCTTCCCTAAAGCAGAATGAGAAGTGGTCTTCAGTGCATAATTACAGTCTGTGCCCACCCAGAGAGGTATTACTAGGCTTTTCTAATTTAATTTTAAAATATGAGGAAAAGACTAATTTAAGAAAATTGATCTAACTTGTTCTTTGATACAAGTGTGGTCTATTTTTAAATGCAGTACCTGAACAATCAAAGTGATATATTTTTAAAATGCTCCTAAAAAGAACACATAATGTTATGGAGCACAGATTGCAGGTAGATCACCTACATGGCTTTTAAATTTTCAGCATATATATTGGTAAAATCAGGGAGTAAAGTAAGCAGCTGTTTCAACTTTCTGCTACCGAATGTTGCATTAAAAAAAATCTTTTTTTTTTCAATAATATCTTACCCATTTGCCACTTTCTCCATTTTTTTTATGCCTAGACTGTCAGTCCCAGCTTCCCTAATAGTGCTGGAGGCATGGATAAAAGTCTTCCATGGTTCAAACAGAATACAGAATAACCGTCGGTTGGTCTGTCAGCCACCAAAGCCGTGGCAGATTAGGCTCTGGACACAGCCCAAGAGCAGAAAAAAACCACATAAATTTGTGATTAATAGGGAATTTCAAATGAATGCATATTTTGCATAAAAATAATGTACTCTTTATACACACAAGGTGACAATTACTGCTTCTGCCTTTCTACACTCAGGAAGAAACTCTTCATCATCATCTCCCTCATATACATGAAAAACTTTACTAACTTTCTGGTTGTTCAGTACCCAATTTATAATTGCTTCCTTCCTTGAAATGCACCTTGTTACAGCTTATTAGCAGAGCTCCTCTCTAACAATTCCTTTTTTTTATCTCAGTCATGGTTTGATGGTTTTTCATCAGTATTCCACATCATAAAATCATGCAGTGCATGGGGAGTGAAAGAGTTAATGCTGCAGTTCTGTGGACTGTCATTATACTTCAAGAGTTCTGCTCTCCTGGTCTCAGAAGGGAAGAATGAACAACAACTCCCAGAAGATTTCATTTTTCCATTTCCTTTTCCCATTTGGAGGGAAAGATAAAATGGACTGGAAGTCACAAGACCCCCTCTTTGCTCCCTGGCCATTTTTGCCCACAGCATTAGAGCAAGGACTTTGGTTTTGGAAACTCTTATTCATTTTATTTAGTTTATTAGCTTCAATTCCAATCATATTGTGTTATATCGTGTTATCTCACATTCTGCTACTATATTTAGTAAATTAAGATTTTTTTTTCTAAGCTCATTGCCTCCATTATCCTTCGTCCAGGCCCATCTCCCTACCTTTTCCCTTCCCCCCACCCTTTCCCAGGGCATGGGTCCCTTCGCCCCTTGTCACAGAACCAAGGCTGAACTAGGCTGAACCATGACAATTTTCCATGGTTTGCAGACTGTTAAACAAAACAAGGCTGGGGAGTGAAAGGGATCTCAGAAGAGTGATCACTCACACTGCTGAATTTAAGCGCTCTCCCTGGGATGCTGTTGTTAGGGCAGCTAAGAGTCTCTCACATAAAACCCAGCCTGAGGCAATCGCATACACTGGGGACCTTCCCAGCAGGCAGTGTGGACATGAGCACACGAGTCTGCCTTGTGGTGAAAAAGGAAAAGGTGAAGAACCATTTCCTAACCCCCACCTGCCCCTCCCCTGACACAGCCCCATGCTGCTCCCTCGGGCCCTGTTGCTGTCACAGAGAGCAGACAGAGCTCAGCGTTACCCCTCCACTGCCTCTGAGGAGCTGCACCTGCCATGAGGCCTCCTCTCAGCTCCTCTGCTCTGGAATGAACCAACCAAGGGACAACAGCCGCTCCTTGTATGTCTTGCCTACCAGACATATCACTATCTCTGTTGTTTTCTTTTGGACACATTAATTATTCCAACAGCCTGTGGATCCTCAAGCATCCCTAAACAGCTCTGTGCTACACTCTGCAGCATGTAGCTTCTCTTCATGCTATGGTAATACTGCTCTGTTGGGCTGCAATACAGCTTTCATATTACTTCATAATCTCATAAAAAACAAAACAACAACAACAAAAACATAGTAATGAAATCTAAGCTCCAGTGGGTCCAGAGGAGGTACAAGGACAATGGCTATGCAATGTTCATAGTCAGCCTGTGTTATTAAGTTTCATTGCAAGAAAACAGTCACAGTCCTAGCTTTTATTTTAAGTTACACTTTTCAATTTTTTTTTTCCCTCCTCAGCACCAATACTGCTACAATAAACTAAAGTCTAGTGGTCATCTAGAAGTCCCCCTGAAGTCATTAGAGAGGTGCAGCACTCCCATGTGCACATTTTAAGGCACATACTTATCAATAGGAAGAGAAAGCAATTTCAAAAAAGTGGCATTTCTAGGGAGAATTATATTTCAAGTTGCAACAAATGAGAAAATGACAATCATACAACAAAGTTATCTAGAACTAATACCTTAAAAACCTAAGGATGTGTTCAAGGACTTAACTTGAAATTTAATTCCCTAATTCCATATCCATATGCTAAACATTAATATCTGTCATGCCTTGCATTCCAGACAAAAAAATTCTCAGATCTTATTCTGCTAACTTCAAAAAATGACAGCAAGTGTTACTACCAAGAATAAGAACAATATTTCATTTCTATTAAAACTTTCTATTAATTTTGTTAAACTGTTTACAAGTGCTGAAGATTTTAGTTTAGCTACCTTTTCCACATACGCACGAAAATTCTACAAAATTTGTAAATGCAAATCTTCCTGGGTCTGTACCCAAAGAAGGCCCAGTATTCAAATCTGAACAGGAAAGCAGAAACTTCTCCTTCACTCTCCCTGGCACAAATCTGAAAAAGAGTGAGTAATCCAGTATTACCTTATAGCTACAGAGGCAATTATGAAAATACAGGCTGAAAAGAGAAGCATCACTAACCTAATATAAAAAAGAAAAACTGAGAATTCCTGAGCAGGAAAGGTTTCAGTCACTTATAATTAAAAAAAAAAAAGTTTAGCCAAAATGCACTACCAACTGCATCCTGACAGCTAGTCTGATGTTCTAAGCATTCATCTTTTATTAAATTGTTTACATTCTGTATCAAAAACTATTGGAGGACCCATTGAGAGGGCAAGTAGGAGAACAGATTTTATGAGAAGGGTCATGACATGACACAAGAAATCTCACAAACTATGAAAGCTAAAGGTAGCCAACTGTGAAGATAGATGTCAACCTAGGTAAGAGCTTACTGAGAGAAATTTAAAAAATATATGCTTTGTTGTATCAACAGAATTAGTCTGAAAGATAAGAGAGGGGATTATGGATTGAGAAATTCCTTTGATACCTGAAAACAGTTACACCAGCCATACAGGGAACACAAGTACAGGATAGCAGCAATAGTACTAGGATGCTGGAAACTACAGATCTGATTCCTCTAGGCCTGGATAGAAGGTTATTTTTCTCTACAGATTTAAACAGTGAACTTCACCCTTGAAAGAAGGATAAGAACCAGAGCTTGCTGAACATGAAAGGACTGGCTGCTAAGGGAAAATTAAGAGTACCACAGGGAAAGAAAGAATCATCTGCTTTCCTGTGGTGCACACTGCCCCAGTGCATGACCACTAAGCCTTCTCACATTTGGGCTGTTACTTTGCAAACACAGCAAGTTAGAACATAAGATTCCTCTCCGGTGGATTTGAGGTTACAGATGGGAAATTCTGCATGGCTGTAACACAGCAGCTCTTCACACTCTGAAGATGTGGCAGTTTGTTAAGCCAGACTGCACACTGCAGGCAAGGCTGTTATCACATTCCTCTTTCCATTATCTCTGTCTTTTCACGTTGAGCTTCTGAACAAAGAGAAGACAGAAAGGCATAGGAAAATCAAAGAAGCTGAAATACAATGATAACACCAAGGAAGGTGATTATTGGAGTACTTCAGAGAATACAAATCTATTTATTATTCACAATTTGAGAATTCCTCTAACATGTTACATATTACAGGCAGGCACAAGAGAAATAGAAATGAAAAGAATAGAGTAAAGTCTTGTTTATAGATTAAAACATGTTTTAATTTTCAGTTATAAATTTTCTAAGAAGTCATAATTAATTAAAACCCAAACAAAATACATTGGAAAGAGAGGTATTTCTAAAGTGACAATATGCAATTTGTTTACGAGGGACTATATCGATAGGCATGTATTTTCCATTTCTTTACCGATAAATCTTGGAAATATCTTTTTGTTTTTTATTGGTTTCAAAGACGCAAAACACCAGCAGGTAGCAGAATTAAAGAAAAAGGCATGGAGAACCTGTACACTATGAACTAACTTACCTATCGAGTCAATCTTAGAACCGATTTGTATTAATCAAAAAAAGATTGAAGATGTTCACAGATCTGAGGAAAAATTCCCATTTTACCATCATATGTTGATTGTGTGATAACTGCTTCCCAGGATGGCATTCAATTTGTTTATAGTGACAGATGTTCTATGGATTGTGCTTGTGGTTGCTATGTATAATGCTAATTTTGCATTTTCTCAGACACCATTTGTCCCTTCCACATAATTTTCCTACAGTTACAGCTTCTCTTCTTTACAGGATGATATTTCATTGAAAGGCAGCAAGAACATACACTACTACAGAACCTGAGAGAGCATGCCACATCTTTGATATAAATGAAGGAGAGAATTCCATAAATGTTTCCCATTTATGTTGGGTATAAGAGTAGGGTTCAGCCTAACCTTTAATGACACTTCATTTGCTCTAGAGTGGCATGGTGTGAAGATCTTCCTAAATAACAGACATACAAGGTCAAAATGATTCTTTTTTCTTACTAAGTTTTGATCTTTAGCGTGGGAAAAACACTAATTTGCCTCAAAGTCATGGTGGATGAATGCATTACAAATTTCATCTTATATAGATGCTGTTGAACTCAGTGTGCTCTAGATCTTACACAAAATCATTTCATTTCTGTGGATATTAAAATAACTTGTGACCACAACATTACAGAACATTAAAAAAAAAGGAATCTCCAAAGAGTCAGAATTAGAAAATCAGCCCACTTTTGTTTCAGTTCTAGAACATTCCCCATCACTAGGCAATTTTCAAAAAGCCAAATAAGGAGAAAAATAAAACTGTTTTTGTGTGTGTGTGTGTGTGTGTGTGTGTGTGTGTGTCTGTGAAATGAAACTTGTGTCCTGAAGAAATAAAAGGAAAGCAGAAAAAATTCTGAGCATTCTGAGTTGCTCATCCTTGAAAGTAAGGTAAACTTGTCAACCTTCAAAAGATGGCAGTCACAACTTCCAAAGGCAAGAGAATGTATAAATCTTATTGGCAGTGTTGGGTGAATTTGCACAGTCTGCACAAACCCTTATTGTCCAAGAAATTTACAAGACCCATTGGAGCATCCATTATAGACTGTATATCTTGTGAAAAAAAATACCACCAGCAAAACATTGCTTTACAGTGCATAAAATTCATAAATGCGCTCTCACACTGAAGTGATCTGTCCTCTGGGGATTCGATCTTTTCTAACTCTCTTAAAAGTGTGGCATAACTTCTGCTAGAGGTCTCTTGTGGGTAACAAAATAGGAAAAGAGAGAGAATATATATATTTTTAAATTCAGATAGTGAGAGAGACTGTGTGTATGTTTGTATCCATATATTAATGGACAGGGGTATCTTAATAGTGAAATATTCTTACATGCATTTTCCATCAAACTAATGAATTCTGACAAATATATCAACCATACTTTGACCATCTGGAAAAATACTACAATTCTTTCAGTATTAAAAATACAAGTGTAATTATTAAATTTAATGCTTTGAAAGGATGCCATCCAGACAGCCTTTGGCAGATTTGAGAGGTGGGTCCTTGTGAACCTCATGAAGTTCAACAAGGCCAAGTGCAGTGTCCTGTACCTGACTTGAGGTGACTGCAAGCATGAATACAAACTGGACAGAGAATGGATTGAGAGCATCCCTGAGGAGAAGGATTTGGGGGTGTTCATTGATGAAAAACCCAATATGAGCCAGCAGCGTGTGTTTGCAGCCCAGATGACCAACTGTATCCTGGGCTACATCAAAAGAAGAGTGACCAGCATTGTTGAGGGAAGCGATTCTCCTTCTCTACTCTGCTCTTGTGAGACCCCACCTGGAATACTGCATCCAGCTCTGGGGCCTCCAACTTAAGGACAGAGACCTGGAGGAGTGAGTCCAGAGGAGGACTGTGAGGATGATCAGAGGGCTGGGGCACTTCTCCTATGAAGAGAGGCTGAGAAAGTTGGGGTTGTTCAGGATGCAGAAGAGAACTCTCTTGGGAAACCTTACAGTAGCCTTCCAGTACCTAAATAGGGAAAGGTGGACTACAGGAAAGATGGAGAGAGATTCTATCAGGGAGGGAGTGTAGTGTTAGGACAAGAGGTAACAGGTTAAGACTAAAAGAGGGTTGATTTGTACTGGAAATAATTAAGAAATTCTTTATTCAGGGGTTGGTGAGGCACCGAAACAGGTTGACCAGAGAAGCTGTGGATATTCCATCCCCAGAAGTGTTCAAGACCAGGTTGGTTGGGGATTTGGACAACCTTATCTAGTGGAAGGTATCCCTGCCCATGATACTTGAGATACAACTAGATGATCTTCAAGGTCCCTTCCAACCCAAATGACTGCAGTTCTACAATTGTATAAAACTGCTCTGTTCTGAAGAGGCTCTTTCATCATAATGCCCAGGCAAATTTTAAATCGGACTTGCAGTAGCTGATATTTCTGATGAGGCAAAATCCATAAATTAAAGGCATTACACAAAAGTGTAATGTATACAAAATTATTTATTGTAACATTGTAAAAAACAATGTCAGAAGAACATGTGCAACAAATAACTCAGATATGTAGTACCCAAACTGTAAGATAAGAGCACTTCAAAATTAAATAACAATTTGGCCGTTCAGGTTTTAATAGCAATTGCAACACTTCCCTGGACAGAATAAATTGTAAACAGCCCTGTTTTCATTCAAAAGCCATCGTAATTACAATTCTCAAACAAAGAGGGATGTTTCCTGCGTTTGCTTTCTAAAATTGCAGACTTCAGGGAATGATCACAACCTAACGCATTTTCTTTGTATAGCAAAGAAATTTTATTGCCCTTCTTGTTTTGTCTTGCTTACATGGGTATGGATACTGCATCATAATGCTGGCTGTCCTCTTGCTCACACTCTTAATTTTTTTTCTCTCTCTGAATTGTCAAAACATAAAAAACTTCAGCCAGCACCAAAGAATGTACTGTAGCATAAGGTAGCCAGTAGAGGAAAAGTATCATATTCTGTCTTGTCTATTCCTTTTCTTTAAAATGGAAATCATTAACACCAACAGAATCCAGAAGGTGATCCAACCAATTCTTAGGTTCAGCTAGACTGCATATTTGATATAGCCATATATCCTTCTCTAAGGGTTTTAACTTCTGTATTTTGAGAGTGTGTACTCAAGGGCTGGAGCTTTAAAACTGTGGATTGTTAATGAGTAAAGGCTCAAGCTCAGGCTCAAGAGATATAACCTTACCTGGTCATACAATCAATTGTATGGACTGACAGTTTAATACCTATTTCCTACACTGAAGCAATGGGATATTACTAATCTGAATCATATGCATGATGAGATTGAATATGCAGGTGTGTCAGGACAAATTAGGAAATCTTATGCTTGGGTAATTCTTCTAGATTTCAGTGAAAGTACATGGATGTGTTAAAATTTAAAGATCTGATTTACTACTGTAGAGTCTTTTGATTTTGTGGCTGTACTGATAACGGAGTAGAACAGAACATTCATGCAATAATGCACTGCAGCTCAAAACCAGAGCAGTATTCTGGTGTTTAGGATTGTGAAAGAGAAGAAAATGTCTCCTGAGATTTTCGTGAAATTAATCTGTTGTCTTGAAAAATAAAAAGAGAGGATGATCCGATCCAAAGAATTCTGCTAGAGAAATACAGCTTTGTGTTCACAGATAAAGCTATCACTGACCACCACTTTCAATATGATGTCGAGCTTTTGTTTTTTAGCATTTTGCAAAACATTGAAAACTCTCTTATGCAACTGCTGACAAATTTCTATAGAAACAAAACAAAACAAAAAGCTCCTAGAATACCAGCCATAATTGGATTATTAAATCCTTAAATAAAATAGTAAACTTGACAAACATAAGAAATACTTCTGCCCACCATTTCTCAGCTATTTCCTGGAATACAAAATAACAGAAATTCAATTTCTGAGTAGAGACAGGTGATATATACAATAAGTGTGAATGGAAACTAACTGGATATTGTGAACGTACTTTATAAATTTCACTTGTATTGCGCATATAGAGTACTTTATCACAGAGAAAAGATAGCCCTTTTGGGCTATCAGAATCAGCAACAGAATCAGAAGGTTATATGTTGAGTAAAATTGTACCAATACATTAGTTCTGGTTGCTTACCAAGTTGAATTTCTTGTAACAATTTAAGCTAAAATGTCTTCATATTTAAGTATATGCAAATTGGAAATTGTATTCTTGGAGTTTCTGTTTGTCTAGTAGTTTTATGTGAGATGTTACAGGAAAGGCATACTTATTTTTTATCTCCTTAGGTGAAACAAAACCCAATTTTAATACTTTTGTACTATTAATAGATTTATTTATTTTTTTTCTGTGCTAAGAACAGTTAAACATTGTAACAGATTCCTACGGAAGATTATGCAGTCTCTTTTCCTGAAAGGTTTCAAAAACAGATGAAAATATATTTGAAGAATAGTTCAAACATCACATATGTTTCATATGTACAATGATGGAGTTAATGCTTCTCAGTCATTGCAGATGTGCAGTGATCTGTAAGATCTCAGGAAGTATCCCATGTTACTATTGCAAAAATAAAACTACAATAAAGCCAATTACCACGTATTTCCACACACATATACGAAAAAAGCACACAATGCACTCTCACACTAAAAAGCCCGAGAGGAAAGGAATAGACAAACGTTTTAAGTTTACTCTCATTTCCAATAGTGCGCAAAATAGAAACAATGGCATAAATGATGAGGTTGATTTTTCTAGGGCTGGTTCAATTGTTCATATTTTTTTGAAAGGCTAGATGGTTCTTGGATGCAAGAAACGTTGAGAAACAGTCAGCTAGGTGACTCCGAAGGCAACTGTTAGGTGCACCTACTGTGCACCTAAAAACTTCTGTTTGTTCTTTTTAGCCACACCTTACTAGGAAGGTCATGAAGAGGTAGACTATCACTAAGGAAGCACTGAAAGACCTACTCTTGGTATCATATCCGTAAACGCGAGCACAAATTCAACTTTTTATTCATGTTAAATTCTTAGTTCCTCTCTTACGGAAGGCAATAACCTTGAATGTACCCACTCAGCACCATCTGCCTAGAAACAGATAAAAATGACAATATGTTTTTAATTAATCCATTTTCTAAAAACATTTGTGAATGTATGAACTACAAATGCTAAAATGTATAAAGGAAATAGAATATTTGATTATTCATGGTTTGTAGTATGTTGTATACACCATGCCCTTGATATCAGCCAGTTTGATCACGACATATTACTTTTCCCATTCTGTCAAGAAATGCGTGGAAATAGCTCTGTTAAAATGAAATATCCCAGAAAAAACAGAGATCCACTTTGTACAGAATTGTTTGATTTACCTTCATTGTCCCTTAGAGTAAAGTTGGGATTCAAAGAAAGCCCTTCATCAAGAGCAAAATGGAATCTGGCCCCATTTGCAGAGTTATCTTTGTCAGTTGCAGTGATGGTCTGAATTACCTGAAATAAAAATTAACAGTGAATGTGATGAAATTTGAACTTGACCTCAATATTATCTGACCTTAGTAGAATGTTCAAATTTTGCTTATTTTAATTTTCTACTTGACTGCTGCTAAATTCAACAGATGATATGACTCGGTCATTAGCTTGATTTCTCTAGCATGAAATGTTTTAGGAACTACACTTCAGAGCCAGATAAAAGCATCTAAATCATCTTTCATCATCACTTTCTGACATTCAGATATGGTACAGGTGAAAATCCTGGCATGGAGATTTTCATCATCTGTGTTACTTCCTACTGACCTTTAGAATTACACTTTTTCCTAAGCTTTCATTTCTATAGAGCCAAAATCCAGGCTGAACCAGAATGGTCTATCCCATGCATTATCTTTCTTGATATCCTAGCAATTAGATGTACCTCACTATTGCTTAAGAAAAACAATTTTTTTAAGGAAAATGGTGAGCTCTCTGTTTAAAATTCCTGCTAAGAATCAGTTTTAAAATTGTCAGATAACAGAAAATATTAAAAAAAAGAAAAAACAGCTGCCACTCCTGGATATAGTTTGGTTTGGCCCAAAGGAATAGAATAAGATGTAGCAACTATGTACAGGAGAGGTATTTCTGAAAGGTAAGACCTTTACCTTCAAAAGCCCTGATGATTTTTAAAATTTACTTTCATCTAAAACTGAGCTAAGCTTTTGGAATGTGTGACCAAGCAATATTTCTAACTCAGCTTTCATTTTCATGCTGGGCCTGGAAGCTCAAGTGATAAAGTAGAATTTAATAAAAGTTGTTCTTGTGATATATCCAGTGAAGCCCACATAGAGTGCTGCACAGAGCTGATAGATATCCTGAGGGAAATGTAAAAGGGGGAAGGAGAAGGGCTCTTTTCATGAGAATTTTTCTGTTCAGTGTTCAGCTGCATTCTGTCTGGACTGAACCTGAAGCATAAACAGTGTGGGCTCCAGAGGGTTGATCTATTTTCAAATGAAAAGACAGCACACAGTTCTCTACCTCCATTCATGTACAAGAAGCAAAACAAATACATTTTAAAGCCAACAGACTACAATGATTATTATATTGAACATACACAAGATAGTATATTCTACAGACCATGCTTGTTTTAAACAATTAACAATACTGCTGATAACTGCTGGGAGTATTTTCTCATGGTGCTTTTTTACTGACTTGTAGCAGAATAAGATCAAACTGAAATGTCTACAATCATGAAGTTTGCCAAAGACATGACAATACAGGTGAAAACATTTAGTAAAAGCTAGTTGTTCTCTATTAAATTTTGAAAAGATGTATATGAAATTGAAATAATTACCATGGAAAAACAGACGTATTTATTTATCCTAGATATATATTTTAAGTTAATAATTTTGAAAACTTATGAGCAAAGCAAGACAAAAGCAGAAGTTGATATAAGAATATTTTCAAGACCATCAGTTTCCATTATTACTCAAATACTAAAAATACAGTTAAGTGCAATTCATAGTTGCAATAAACTCAGATCAGATCTTAAAAAACAATTTAAAAAATTGCTGAACACTGCTCATAAATCATACGTGCTATTTGTCAGTGAAGACATATCCCTTAGCTATGTAGTTTCATATTTTATATGATGGCCTACTAGATAAACTTTTGTCCTGTTGTCCTCTCTTAAATAAAATGTCCAATGATATTGTAGAGAATGTGGCTTCAAGAATATGTCTTTCTGCAGCTGAGATACTTTTGATCAAGGTTTCACTACCACAAGACTAAAATTTATGAATAAGATGCATTAAAACTTAACATTCTACTTACTTTCTTACATATGGAAATTTGAGTATCCCCTGAATACACCGAGATATGTAAAAAGTACAACACAGATGGTATGGAAACCATGCTTTTCCAAGTGGAAAATGGGCATTGTATGTATAATGGGACAGGTCAAAATAGCATGTACATGTTCTTTTTAAAAAGAAAAGGGCCATGCTCTTTCAGAATAGGCTCTTGTTTTCCAAGGAAAAGATTTTGAAGACAGTCTTTTAGAGGTGAAGAACAAAAATATGCACCTATTTGACATCCAAATGTACTCCTAGTCCTTTTCTAATTAATAGGCCAACTAATTATTAGCCTACTAACAGATGTTAACATGCACCTCATCAGAGCTGCTGATTAAAACAAAAATGTAGACAGAGAAACTCAACTTCTGTAAACCTCACTTACAGCACTGAAGAGATTAAACTGAAAGGTTATGCTATTTTTTTAAAGGCAAGAGTTGATCAGAAGAAAAAGAATTTCAGTAATGAAGAAAAACTAATTGAAAAAGGATACAGAGCAGGTATTCAGTCCTGCTCAGATACTTTTCAGAACTGAATCAATAAACAAATAAATATACATACAACCAACTTAGAGAAGAGGCATACCTTGCCAACTGTAATTCACTTCCTTTTACTATTAGAAGTAGCAGCGTCCAGGACAAGGTAGCTCTATGTTACAATGTTTATACTCCCTGAATCCGAAAAAATGTGTGCACACGTGTGTATGTGTGTTACTTACAGTAACAGATAGTGTCAGGGAAATGACATTTCATTACTACCACAACTTTTTCTATTATTCTTCAGAAAAACACCCAGAAATAATGCTATTTTTTGCCATCAATATGACTTGTAGACCTAGTGAGACATTTTAACAACCTCGTACTACGTCAGGACAAGCAGTGAACTTGGAAACATTCAGAAAACTGTCAACATTTCACTCCTGCACTTTCCATAACAAAGCATTTAAACTTTTTTTAAACCACAATTTTCTCTCATTTTCTTAAAATTAATAAAACAAGTCTCATTTGAAACAAAGGAAAATTTCTTTTGTAATGGTACTTCATGGAAGATTATAAAATTTCATTCTCCTCCATTGGCTATATCCAACAATCATACAAAAAATGAGTGTATTTCTAGAACTCAGAGTTCTCCAACTCTGTATACCATCTAAGATCAAATCACAACTGCTTTATTTACTTTAATATGTAATATCTATTAGGCTTCATCTGGAAGCTGTTGATACAGAATTTACTTTCTCATTAAGTGATGACTAATGGAGAAAAACTATCACTTCACTGTGGAAATTATCATCTTCTGAAAAAAAATTTTGAGATGCTTTAGGGGAGTTAATTAAAGTACATTTTATTAAGTTTTATTATGATTATTTTGGAAAGTAAATAAATTGAGCCATGGAGAGGAAAAGAATCAGGAGACAGATTCTGTCTCTGATTTCTCTCTGTAGATGCCTCTCCTGAAAAAAAAATAGGCAAACACAGAAAGTCTGCCAATGAAAAACAATCACTTTATTTTGCACATAATAAATTCAAAATAGATGTGCTAGGACAAATGCCCTCAATGGCTAGGCAGCTTATCTCCTTAGATTTCCTGAAGAAAGAAATAAGGACTCGTACAGGTCAGGGCAGGACTGCAACCGAACCTCAAGCACCAGTCAAGTAGCTGTGCCCGGCAGTATCTGACAGAATTTTTTCTTTTCCGATATTTTGTACCACTCATTCTTACCAGGTGATAGATAATTCAGAATAAATGCTGTCTTTGTAGCGATTCAAAACTATTTAGCTGGACACACTTTCTAGCATGTGGAAAGTTGTCTTATTCTGCAACCTTTGCTTAACTGTTCTTCTTTAATATTTGTTGTTCACTGACATTTTTTTCCCCTTAAACTAGACAGGAAAATCTTCCGAGCAAGAGCCCAGTACTTCTGTATCTTTTTGTTGTTGTTTTTATGTTTTTTTTTTTTTTTAACAGTTCAAGGACATAACAATCTTTTCTGAAGCCTAGTTGTATACTGCATATAAAAATCAGAGTCTGTCACATATGAGCAAGATGTAAGCTCACAGTTCCAACCTACAACCTGTGTAATAATGTATAACTGGCATAAAGATCTGTGTAACTCAGCCTATGCAAAAAAGGTACTTCTGGTAAAACAAACAAACAAAAAACCAAACAAACAAAAACCAAAAAAAACACCTTGGTAAAGTTGTCAAACCATGGACCACAATGAAATGCATCAACCATAGAGCAGTAACTGGAAAGTAGTTGTTTTTCAGTCTGAGTTGCAACCTCTCCTCTGCTCCTAGTTGTGGAAGAGCTGTTCAGCATGTTTTCCAATAAGACATTTCACAGACAGATTCACTCTCACTGTGACTTTCCATCTGAACTCTTCCGAGCAATCAAACATGCAAAAAGTGAGGACAGCAGCCATGTTAATCAGTCGTTCCACTGAGCTATACATGAAACCTTTCTCCCATATGGCACATAGTGAGAGCTGTTATCTGCTTCATCCATTTGTTATAGGATAGTGGCTTTTCAAATTCCATCAATTATCTGTCAAGATTAAGGTTTTTGTATTTTATTTTCTTGAAATAACAAGAAAAATACCTTAATGGATTCCCAGTCTTCTCCCTTTAGTCTAATACAGTCAAAACATAGTCTAATACATTTAAAAACTTGGGTCAAATGTGAAATATGAAAATGAAATCAGAAAGAAATAGGGCATGTGACCAAAATAAACTTCCAACACATGTAGCATTAACAAATAAAGTAATTATTCTTTCTCACTGAGAAAAAGATAACTGTGAGAGTTACCTGACCAGGCTTTGCATTCTCACAGACAACGACGTCATACTCTCTGGCGAGCTCTGGAGGGTTGTCATTGACATCCAGAATTCGAATGCCAACTGGAACATGGCTCACTAGTCCAGGATTGTCTGAAAAATACACAGAGGGTATTTATATATATTCAATATTTGTATAATTAATTAATATAAATTAATATAAATATTAATTATATATTATCATATATAATTTTCAATATTAAGCAGTAATATATTCAATACTATGTAATGTTGAATATTATATGTATTATATATATTATTTACAAATACAATTCAAATTATATTATTTATTTAATATTCAATATAAAGTGACATCCTCAATTAAAACATAATTTCTTAACACAGTAACTGAATGAGAACCAGATATAGTTGCAAAACTTCAGGTAGCAAGATCATAAAAGATGATGCTTGCTGAGATTCATTAACTGTTTTGAAAAAAAAATAGAGTAGAAAGCGTGGTATAAGTCTTAAGTTACAGTAATGTCATAGCAATAAAAATAGAAGATATTTTGAAAATGAAGTAGGAGAAGGCTGTTGGTGCTATAGCATACTGTCAAACTCTATGCAAAAAAATGATCAATTACTTTTCAATTAATATCAAAGTGTCATCACATCATTAAGACCTTTTTTATTTTTCTCAGTCCCTCAATGAGTTTAGGAACTCTGAGGGCAGCTCCAAAAGTACTACCTCCTATTTTATGATATTGGACCATGACATCAGAGGTGGATGTTGGAGCTATGGTAGCAGAGGCAGAAGCTTCCCAACAATATTCCATTACATTTTGTTGCCATGTGACAGATAGAATCAGAGGGGCAGTCTGACAAAATGGCATAAGACATGGAAGTATGGATGATGCAAAAGTGTGTCACTGAATTCCTCCATGCAGAAATAATTGCACTCATTGATACTTGCCGAATGTTTTTGTAGACCAAACAGTGCATGTGAGCACAGTGAGGCAGTGGGATTCAGCAACATGAAAGAGAAGACACATTCCAGATGGCCATGCACAGCTGTCACACCATGAAATGAAGAGTGTCCCCATCGATTGGCATGTCATCCATGCCAATCAGTGGATTACAACAATGGAACTGTGTATGGAGCTGAACATTGGCTTCAATGTATTGGAAATGATGGTGATAACTTTAGAATATCACAATGTTTGTGTCAAGTGGGTCCCATGAATGCTCACAGAGGAACAAAAACAACACTGTATGCAAGTTTGTCAGGATCTGTTGAATCAATACAAAATTAAAGGTATTGTATCATTACCAGTGATGAGACATGATATCACCACTACGAGCCAGAATCAAAATGACAGTATGTGGAGCGGTAACATGTGCATTCAGTCAAAGAAGTTCAAGATGCCGCCCCCAGCAGGTAAAGTGATGTGCACTGTTTTTGTTTTTGTGGTTTTTTTTTTTTTTTTTTTTTTTTTTGGATAGCAAAGGGGTGATCCTTCTGGATTTCCTGGAAAGTGGACAACCCATCGACTTTGCACTACATAACAGTGCTGTCGTTAGAAGGCTTGAACTTCCAGAGTCAGGTCAAGCGGAAAACAACTTTTCTCTTTCAACACAATAACACTAGGCCCCGGCACAGTATGAAGACCATGGAACATATTGTCAATCTTGGTTGGACTGTCCTACCACAATGTGGTCATAGTAGCTGTGAAACAGTGGGTCACCCCTGCTAGTGTAGATTTTTATGAAAGCAGCAAGCAGGCTCTTGTTCATTGCTGGTGAAAATGCATAGCTAATGGTGGTGACTGTTGAAAAATAGTGGTTTGTAGCTGAGAATTTGCTCTATCAAATAGTGTTATTGTGCCCTTTGCAGCAGTTGTAGTCTCCATGGAAATAAATAGGAGGCATTACTTTCAAAAAAACATATGCAAAATTGAGAAATAATACGAAAATAGAAATGCACAGGTATACGTAAACCATTCCCAAGGATGATTCAAGCTTCCTCACAAGTTATCATGTTGTTACACAAACCAGTCAACAAGTCTTGTATTTTCTGTAAGAATCCAGCATCAGTGGCACATTAGTTAGAAAATAATGTTTAAATATTGGTGTCTTAGTATATGATCTATAGTTGTTTGAGATCTCACCTTCAAAAAGAGATCACTTGCAAAAAGCACAATAAATAGATTTTTTTCAATGAAAATATACTTTCTGTGTTAAGGTGAGAAAAAATACAAGTCTTAATCCATCATTCTTTTGTTCTTACTACTATGTACGAAGACATTTATATTTGGTTAAAAGAATTATATATTGTGAACATTTTAAAATTAGTGCAATGTATCTGCAAAGTCTGTGCAAGTATCCATTTTTTAGATAACAAACTTCTTTTTTACTAATTAAATTAAACTATCAACAGAAGACAGTGTAGTCAATCATTCACACCCAACAAGGTAGAAGAATGGGGTCTTACAGATTTATTTTTTTAATGTGCATGTTTTAATGTACATGTTCATGTGAAGAAAAAAAAAAAGAAGTGGAAACATTAAGGGTCTAAAGTTCACACGTCCTGGTTATTTCTATCTGTATTTATCCACATTATGTTTCTGTTAAAAAAAGAGTCATTTGTAAAATGCCTCAGATTTTTCATGCCTTTGAGGAAATTTGCTCTGAATTCTAAAAGCTATTCATTAGTTTAGACATATTTAGATTCAAAACCACCAGTAACGTAGCCTCCTACTGAAAGAATATTGAGAACACTGGAGTTTATTTTGACAAAGTGAGAGATATATCCTTCTATGTTTTCATCTGGGATATTAGTCAAAGAGCCTGGGGTGTGAAAGTTCTTTTCAGATTTTTTATATTGTCTTTTTGATTAATATATCTGTTTGCATGATGATTTTCATTCACTTTTGGAAATTAGTCATCCATTCACAGGAAATGGAAATAGGAGGGAAATAAAAAATAATAAACAGAAAATGAAGACTTAATTGAGATAATATAGGAACCTCATTGTCATTCCCAATTAACATTAATATCATAAATTGTAAGAATACATTCAAAAGAGTTATAGACTTGCAAATTCCATTTTCTTGCTGTGAATGTTCAGTTGCAAAATTATGAATATGTTTAAAAAATGGTACTTAAGTAGGCTATCTCTGTGTTCAAGCAAGACTGAGAGTCTCCATCCCTGTCTTTAAAATGCTTTAAGTGGAAATATTTGAGGTGTTTTGAAGTGTTTGAATACTGTGAATATACAAAGGGAAAGTGAAGAAGAACTGTTGGCTGTTTGCAGTGCAGTTGGATGAAAGAAGCCATCCATCTTAAATTATGAAAGAAAGAAAAGCAACCTTCTCTCCAGAACTCCCTTTGAACTTTGAGAATTAACTGAAAAGACGTTTGGTCCTTCCTTGGAGGTAGGCTTTAAGATTGTGCAGAACAGCACAGCACAAAGCATAAGGATTGAATAGTTCTTAATGCTCACTAACATTTACAAAATATTTTAGGTAGCTTGTTCTGTCAATGCTAACAGACAACCAAAAATCCAAACACCCTATAATCACAATTACAGGATATGATATCTCATAATAGATGATCTAACCTGTAGGTTATCTAAATACCCTTGGGCCTAGGTTGCTCTCACTCACAGTCTGTGAGGTATAGAATCATAGAATCAAAGAATCATTAAGATTGGAAAAAAACTCTAGGATCATCTAGTCTGACCGTCAATCCCTTTACCATCATGCCCAGTAAACCACGTCCCCAAACACTACATCTGCCCTTTTCTTGAAAATATCCAGGGATGGTGACTCCACCACCCTGAGATGTCGTTTCCAATGCATTACCACTTTCTGAGAATAAATATTTCCTAATATCCAACCTGAATCTCCCCTGGTGCAACTTGATGCCATTCCCTCTCATCCTGTCACTGTTAACTGGGACAAGAGGCTGATCCCCACCTTGCTGCAACTGCCTTTCAGGTAGTTGTAGAGAGCTGTAAGGTCTTCCCTGTGCCTTCTCTTCTCCAGAACAAATAATTTCAGGCAAATGAACCAGAAAGAGTTATAAATTGCAGGAAAGATACAAAGTAGGCAAAGGAAGAGCACACAAAAGCATAGTACAGAGATAAAAGGTAGAGATTATAGTAAAGGGTTAAGGAAGAAAAGTCCATTTGGGAGTGGCTTCATAAAATACAGTGAAAGTGATGAAGATTTTAATATTAGAAAAAGCCTGAAGATTTTGCCAGAAGGCAAAAGGATTTGTGACAACTAGATAATCATAGAATCTTAGCTGAAAGGGACCTCTGCAGGTCACTGGTCTAGTCCTCATTTCAAAGCAGCGCGATCTTCAAAGCTAGAAGAGAGCATAATACATCTAAGAGGAATGGAGAAAGAAATCAGGAAGAGCACAGGGCAGAAGGTAACAGAAATAGAGAACTGCTCTCTTGAGCTGGCATGGTTAGAATATTTACTGAGAAAAGAAAATCAATTTTTTTAGTCCAGGGTGTGCCTGTCTGGCAACAGATAGGTAAATTATTTTGTTTCAGTACAGTACATCAGAACTCTTTCCCAGTCTTGAACAGTGGCCTCTTGTATACCTGTCACTACTTTCCAAAGCATCTTACTCCAGTCTGTTGAACTTGCATTACCTTCACTGAGATTTCACAGAGATTCAGAGAATTTTGTTGGTTTGGCTTTTTTGCCTTTTTTTTTTTTTTTGAGGGTTTTTTTGACAGCTGTTTTGTAGTACGAGGAATTCCTATTTACTTTACCAGTTCAAAAGGGTACAGGGAATTATTGGTATCTTTCTGGAAGCAGTTACTTATAGGATCTTTGACCTTTGCAGGCAAATTTCCATACTGAAAGCCTACTTACTACAAAATGCTAATACAGAAAGCATTAACACCACTTCCCAAAATGGTCTTGAAGTTTGTCAGATTGTGTATACTACATCAATGTGTATGCAAGATGATAATACAGTTTATAAGGGAGGGAGAGAATAAGAACAAATTAACAAGGTCCTTATAAGCAGGTTTGTATTATTACAAAATATTTATTTTATTACAAGATAAATATAAATTACAGTCTTTTACAGGTGTGAAACTCACCTGCAATCCCCAAAACACTCTGATAACTGATCCTTTTTTATTAATTAATCAAATGTATTGCAGTAGCTTGGCAGATTTCCAGTTTTGAGATAATCAGTGCCAACAAATATTTCAGGCCTGTGCATTACAAAACAACCAGATACACACTATCCTATTAGCATTATGCCTCAAGAGTAGATTTTTCAACATGAATGCTCACTGTTTTAAGGGATAACTGAAGCAGAAAGATTGTTCTGATTCACCTACGTTAGGGGCTTGCTTTCTTACGCTTGAGATTTTTCCCAGAATAAATTGTTCTTCTGCCAGAATACTAAAAATCTGTAAAGCAATCAGTTTCATTGAGTATCAGTGCTTCAGCCAGGGAGTCCTCTCTGAAGTTGTAGAATTCCTTATCAACAGCCAGTCTGGAAGTTTAAATCTTCTCCCCAGTTAATTTGTGTGGGGAAACTTTAAAAACCCCGTTCAAGAAGAAAGCTTATTTTTAATATAGCTTCTGTTGTCTCAGAATTCTTTTTCACATCAACAAAATTCCCATGAGCTTTATGAAGATAAATTCAAAGTAAGTGACTTTAAAAGTTCTGATGTCAATAATCTTGTGTTTTTATTTATTTACTTATTTATTATGTGTGTATGTGAAGTTACAATGCATAGTTTAACACTTATAATATTATGAGTTGAGTGAATAATGTAACACAGAATAAGCCTGAACAATTTTAACAGAGAGAACTTCACAAAAACATTAATTTTCCACCTTTTCATGATCTAGCACAAAAAAATTCACCTAGTTTAGATTTATAATGAATGTCTGTGCTCTTTCATGATTAGTATTAAATAACACTCTTAATCACAGCAGTAACATTTTCTTCTCATTTTGACAGCTTTTCAAGACCTTATGATGCAAACCAATATGCGGGAAGTTCAACTAGCTACCTTTTCTGGTATTTTCAAAGAGAAGTAGAAGGCACAAATCTCACCTACCTAATATTGATTAGTTTTGACAGAATATAGATCTAGGATGGATGAAATATACTACAGAAGCAGAAGTAAAATAACAATATTATGCTTTGTATGTAAGTGAGAGGAATATTCAGAAAACATCGGTTTAATTCAGGGTGGTGGCAGAAGCAGAAGTAGTAAAAGAAGTAAAATCAATAATAACTGCACCGCAGCAGACTTAAACAATCAGTGCTCTCAATCTGGCTACTCCCTCTACCTTAATGCAAGCAAAATTCTGCAGCTCATTGACAATGCTAGTGCTTACCTCCTGAGTAGAGCAGGGCACCACAAACTGCACTGCTTCTGTGGCCAGTAATGGGTCCATTTCGGGATTCTGGTACTGCTTTGCAAAGCCCTAAAGGGGAAAATGTCAGATGATCCCAAAGACCGTCTCTTCAGAGAACCCCGTGGTAGCTACCATCATCAGGAGCACCGCATTTATCATAGCCCAGAGAAGCAGGCGAATGAACTGTTAAATGCAAACCCAAGTGGAACAACAAGGCAGGTAAGGAAGAGCCATAGACTATACCACCTTCAGATGACCTTGTACAAATATCTTAGTTATATCTTTCCCAAAAGAAACAGAGGAGAATAAAATCCATCTTGCCTAGAATGCAATGACTGAACCAAGATAAACAGGGAAATAAGCATTGAACTTGGCATTAGAGGAATCACTTCTTGAGCAGGATGGAGAAGTAGCTGCCTCAAGACAATTGTTTTTATAAAGAGTTTTGTGTCAGCTTTACTTATTGCACAAGAATGCAATGGCAGATTCTGCTACAAATAAGATTATTATAATTTCATGGTCCATTGGTAGGCAGCTTAACAAGGCTGGAAATAAACTGTGTCACTGGAGAGCGCGGACAGAGTGCCGGTATTGTGTCTAGATCTTGCCATTAAAAATATGATAGATACTCAGTTTGTCACTACTCCATCAGCAAAACAGTCTTAGAACATAGGTCTTGTATTTTTAAAAATCTGCTTTAATTTGGTTTTCATTTAGGGGAAAAGTAGGAAATATTTTGTGGCAGAGTCTGTTCCTTGGAAAAATAAAAAAAAAGTAACTGCCATCAGTACCAAAACTCTTTCTGTAATTGAACTTGGTGGCAGAATGCAAGTGAATTAAAAATGAAGAATGAGTGTGATTTTTTCTTCTTGAGTCAGGGGGGAATTTGTGGGAGGTGCTGGCCTTAAGGTAGCACTGTAAGGTCTGGTTCTGTAACATATCTATAATCACAAATGCAGCAATACAATATATAAGGAAAACTTTCCTTTACTGATGTCAAACTAAATGTGTTCTTTTCATTATTTATACGTACTTCATTTTGCCAAAAAAAAAAAAAAAGGTTGTAAAGAAGAAGACCAGAATTCACTATAAAAAAAATATATATTCATTTTAAGGAAAAATTCATTTTGAGGAAACCCTAAGACACAAAGCTAGCAACAAACTCACTGGTATTGAACAGAATCATCCTGCTGTCTGCCAGATATAGAAGGTTAGGAGATTACAGCACTGTAACAGCACTTGGCTCTGATTTATACTACTTTCTGTTAGATCTTGAAAAGGATTCAATTTATTTATTTATTTATTTTACACAGTATTAAAACTATTCTTGGTTATGGGAAAATGGTAAAGTGAGAAAATAAAACGTCATCAATTCTTGCTCTTTTCTAGTTCTTTCAGTGCTATGTGCCAGGCAGATATTACTCCATAGACCTACTTCCTTCAGGCAACGCATATGTTGTTTTCATGTGTTTCAAAACAGAAAGAAAAAAAATTTTTTTTTTTGTCTTTTGGTTTTACTTCTTGTAATATAAATCAATGCACCTTTAAATAGCATTAACAGAACCATTCTGTTTGTTTTACACCTTCACTCCGTCTTCCATTCTCATTCTCCGTATGACTGTTAACATCATGTGTGTCAAGGGTTTACGGGCGTTTGGCCCGGTTCCATGACAAAGGGGACGGGGGACCCACGGGCCCACGCCCCAGGAAAAGGGAAAAGGAAAAAAAGGGTAAGGAGACAGCCCTGAGAGCAAAGAACAGCACCAACAATCTGAGGAGAAACAAACTAATTTACTAAATAAGATATCGGAACGCCAAACAACACACTATAATACAATATAATTACAATTTAAGCTGATAAATCCAATACAGAGAGAGACAATGTCCCAAAATCAAGGTAGGCCTTACTCTACTACCGACGATAAGACGGCTGGAGAGCGAGGTGCTGCCAAGATGAGAGACGGCAGAAAAAAGGGATGAGGTCTCATGATCTGCAAGTTTTTATACTGCGAGCTTTTATCTTTTCCCTCCGGCTGGAAAATGGTAACAGAGGAGCAAAGTGCCATGGGGAATGTAGTAGTCCTTCTCTTCTGAGAACCAGGTACATTCACTACATGATGTTATGATGTGGAGTACCAATAACCGGAAATCATAGAACCATGACAATGTGAATGCAAGATCAAGAAGCTGTTTTTCTCTTTGTCTATTAAGAAGATATCGGATGAGCTTAGCTTAGTTGTCAGAATTAACACCTAAAAGGAGCTTCTTGATGTAGTCTATCTCATAGTATTTCCAAGTATAAATTTCTACTGAAAGACATTATTGATTTCTTTCTCAAATCAAGCCATTTTATGATTCCTTTAACTGTCAGTGTTTGTTCCCATAGCTATCAGTTCTCCTTCTTGTGCACTAAGGCTTCAAGAATATTACTATTTGTTCTGTTTGCATCTTTGCTTTGAAAACTTTGAAGTATGTGTTTATTTTGCCTTGGAACTGGCTGTGATTTTGGACTTTGCTGTTGCTTTTAATATCAGCACTACTATTTGCTAGAGAACAAACTTAACTGAATCGCTCACAACTGGTTTTACAACCATCTATTTTCTTTTGGACTGCATCAGTATTTTGAAATCAGAGAATCAGAGAACCATAGACTGGCTTAAATTTCATCTAGTTCCAATCACCCTGCCATAGGCAGGGAAACCTTCCACTAGATCAGATTGCTAAAGCCCCATCCAACTTGGCCTTGAATGCCTCTAGGGATGACACATCCACAACTTCACGGGGCAACTTGTTCCAGTAGCTCACCACATTCCGAGTTAAGAATTTCTTTACAATATCTAACCTAAACCTCCCTTCCTTTAGTTTAAAGCCATTCTCTCTTGTCCTATCACTAACAGATCACATAAAATGTTGGTGTCCCTTCTGTTTATAAACTCTGTTTAGATATTGGAAAGCCACACTGAGGTCTCCTTGGAGCCTTCTCTTCTTCAGTCTGAACAAGTCCAGCTCCCTCAACGTTTGTTCTTAGGAGAGACACTCTAGCCCTCTGATCATCTTTCTGCCCTCCTTTGAATCCACTCCAACACTTCATGTCTTTGTGTTGGGGACCCCAGGTCTGGACGCAGTACTCCATATGGAACCTCATGAGGGCACAGTAGAGGGGAACAATCACCTCCCTCTCCCTGCTGGCCACATCTCTTTTAACGCAGCCTGGGATACAGTTGGCTTTCCAGGCTGCAAGTGCACACACTGCTTGTTCATGTCAAGCTTTTTGTTCACCAGAACCTCTAAGTTCTTCTCCAGGGATGCTCTCAATGTGTTACTCTCCCAGACTGCTCTCATGTCTTGGATTGCCCCGACTCAAGTGCAATACTCTGAATTTGGACTTGCTGAGTCACATTCAGCTAACATGGGCCCACTTCTCAAGCTTGTCTAAATGCCTTTTGATGGCATCCCTTCCTTCCATTGTATCAACTGCACTACTCAGCTTAACGTCATCTGCAGGCTTGCTGAGAGTGGTTGTTCTTTTTGTTCTACTCATTCTACATGCAATTCTCACAAAATCACAGAATGATTGGTGTTGGAAGGTTCCTCTGGAGATCAGTTCTCCCAGCTTCCCTGCTCAAAGCAGGATCAACCAATGTGTATTGCTCATGACCATATCCAGTTGGTTTTTGAGTATCTCCAAGAACACAGAATCCACAATCGCACTCAAAACTTGTTCACTTGTTTGACATATCTCACAGTAAATTTTATTAGTAGTATTATTAAGTGGAATTTTCTTTATTTCAGTTTGTGCCCTTTGCCTCTTGTCATTTCATTTGGTACATCAGAGATGAGTTTTTATTCATCTTCTTTAATTACCCCATGAGTTATTCAAACTGTTAAACACTGTTCTTACCAGTAGTGGTAAGAACACCCTGAACATTCTCTTCTCCAGGCTGAACAAACCCAGTTCTTTCAGCTTTTCCTTGTATGACTGGTACTCCAGTCCCTTAATGATGTCATGCTTCTTCACTAGACTTGTTCCATTTGCTCCACGTCTCTGTTGTCCAGGTGGGCCCAGAGCTGAATCCAGCACTCCAGAAGCAGTAGTCTTAACACTGCTGAGCAGAGTGGAAGGATTACGTCCCCTTGACCTGCTGACAACAATCTTACACATGCAGAGCAGGGTGTTGTTGGCTGCCTTTGCCTCAAGAGAGCACTGCTGAATCATATGTTCAACTTGTCTACCAGGATACTCAGCCAGGCGTTCTTTTGAAAAGCTGCTTTCCAGGGAGATGGCGCTCCATATGCACTGGTGCATAGGGTTAATCCACTTGAGGTGCTGGATTCTACATCTCCTTTTACTGAAATTCATAAAGTTCCTGTTCATTCATATCTCCAGACTGTTGAGATCCTTCTGGATGGCAGCACAACCCTCCATTGTATCAGCCATTACTCCAGCTTTGTGCCATTTGCGCACCTGCTGAGTGCACTCTGTCTCATAAATCAGGTCATTAATGAAGAGATTAAACAGTAATGCATCATTATTGGCCCCTGTGGTACTCCACTAATGACTAGCCTCTGGCTGCACTTCAGGCTGCTCATCATAACCCTTTCAGCTCTCCATTTCAGATAGTTTTCAGTTCAACTCATTGCTCATTTATCTATGACATACTTTTGTATGTCTTGTTCTTGTGTGAATTTATCTCAGTCTTCCTTAATTTTTACTCAGTGTGTTACTTGGTAATCTCACTAAATCACCTGTTGCCCATTTTATGTGTTCTGTCATTACAATGACTTTTAGTTGACATATCACAAACTACTCCTAAAAATAGCTTAACCGTACCTTATCCCACTGTCAAAGGAACAGCCATTCACTAAGGTGATATTCCTTTTCTCTAAATTAGTCTTTCATCAGTTATAAAACTGCTCTTACTCTGTATTTTCCTATTTCTATTAGTCTTGTCAAGACTTGATCAAAAGCCTTTAATAGAGCCAAGTAAATTGTAAACCTCCCCCCTTCTTTCAAATACTATTTTATAAACCTTTTCAAAGAATTCTAACAAGCTAATGACACTTCAGTATAAAATACAGTGTTGTTTTACCATCTTCCTTGTCCCCTAATGCTACAAGGAGATTTCAGGAAGTACTTGTACTGAAACAGTCAAAGAAATGACATCAATGGTGTGCTCTGGACACCAAAATCCCAGTTTTCATTCACCATATGCTGCTGTGGAAAATAATGCACATCAAAGAAAATAAAGGATTGTCCCATTCTACTAGCAGTGAACTCTGCTGTGTTTTAGGCAGCATCTATGCAAACAGAAAAATCACTGTAGATTACACCAACATTACTTCCACAGAGGAAAGCGGTAGTTCCACCAATTTCACAGAAGACATTTGAGCAATGTAGAGTGCATTTGACTCAGTAAGTCTTACAGAGAAAGCAAAGCTCTTACGGAGAGTTCAGAAACAATGTAAGAAACATGTGGATATCATAAATTTGAGGCTAGAAGTATGGTGTTGATTTTAAATTTCCTTCACATAAAATAAGCACATCTACAAGTAGGTTATTCAAAAGTATTCTGTCACTGAAGTGTGGAGTTAAGTAAAGAAGAAAACACTTCAACAAACTAACTATAACAGTAACATTATTTCAGCAGAGCACCTCTTATTTTTGAAGCAGAACAGTCTTTCTGGGCTTTCCAGATTCTGCAATGCTCTTCGTTAAGTAAATTGTTTCAGAAAGCTATAAATGCCTTCCACTACATCAGACAAACTTGAAGATCGCCTCTCTGACACCCAAAGCACATTTTGGTCATAGTGCTCCATCTATTTTTCAACCTCAGTCTGAGTTCTGCCATGCCTTGTGGATAGAACTGAAAATGAAAGTTATAAAAGGATGTAGATATGTAATAGGTAGCACTTACAAGTTTGGGCCTTCATGCTATATGTACAAAATATGTACCTTCTTCAATCATATATCCAATTACTGATTTCACAGTGGATTTGGAAGATTACATCAGTGTTATAATTTTCAAATTACTTTATATAAGAAAATGGCAAAGAAGTAGGCACAAAGCAAGTTTATCTGCCATTTAGGCTGCCTTTCAATCTGTCTGCCATCCATTTCTTCCTCTCTGTTCTCTCTTATACTCTTCACAACTGAATTGTTATCCAAGCTGACAATACAGATTAACTTATCTTCCCCACTTTAAAAGTAAAAAAGGCACTGCACGGGAAAGAGCAAGACTTATGTTTTCCCATAGCAAGTAGCACCTTAAATGGAGAATTCTAAGCAGGCTTCCTTAGGAAAAAAAAAAAAAAGTTATTTCGTCCTCATTATCCATTCAGTTATCTTTTAGTTATAATCTTCCTCAGCATAGTAAGTGCAATACTACTCACTAGACTATGTGAAATAAATAGTGCAAAAAGCTACATTTCAGTTTAATGGTATTGAGATTTATTTCTGCAAAATAGTAGTATTTGGATGGTTTCCCAAAAAGGCTAGTGACTACTCTTTTTTTCCTGTATGTTGCAACATGGCTTTTAAATCTTATTTAAAACTAACACTTATTATGCACCTTCTTATGATTAGGCCTAAACTATATTTAATTTAATTCTGCACTGAAATAACAAATATACTGTTAAGCACACAGAGGTGCAGTGGTTACCATTTGTGAAGGGCTAACCATAGAACTCTAGATTTTATTATTTAATATAGAAATTTATTTAGTTGAAAATGTCAACTTAGTTGCAACAGCAGGTTAATAATCAAAAACAATGTGTTGTCCTTATTAAATTTGTATGTGCTATTAATTCTGCAGCATATGCTAGCAGTATAGTGGCAGAACAAACTCCATTTAAACGTGGAAATGAAAGAGATGAAAGCAGAGGGGACTCACTTATGTCAGTAGCACTTGTTAAAGGTAAAAAAATGTAGAGTGTCATCTGGAAATGATGGCATACACCAAAGAAAAAGAAAAAAAAAGGGAAAGAATATAAACAGAAATTCACAGTTTTGATCAAAATCTCCTTCCATTGAAAAATGGTATCACTAAGAGTACTCAGAAAGTCTGGATTTACTGATATCACATGGGATTTTTTTTCATTTGGTTGGTTGAGTTTTTTCCTCTAAAACTCTGAAAAATCCTGTAATGGAAAGGTTAACCTTTATTTCTTTAATCTGTCCCTGCCTCATGCAAAAATATTTATCTGGGATATTTATTCAGACATTTCTTACAATTTCAAGAATTTTATGAGGCAGTGGAAATTCATCACACTTTGAGGCCTTTTGAATGCAGTGGGAAGTATTTTTTGTCTGTGCCTGTTAAAAAGCCAGAAAAGCACATTGACAATCAGCAACTACTAGATATCTGTCAGCAATAAGTTAATACTGGCATATTTGACAAACATAAGCAGTAGTTACAAGAAGAAAGGATTAATTTCTCAGACAGTACTATACAATAGTGTCATCTAAGATCACAAAAGTAAGATACACAAATAGGACAAGCTATTTAATTTAGGCCTTTCAACGCCTGCGCTATTCCTTGGTAAAAAAAAAAAAAGTCCTTTTATCACACACAGAAAAACATGGTAAACTTACGTAGGTGGGCTCACACAAGTTTGTGGGGTTTTGTTTGTTCATTCTATGGAATTAAGGAAGTTACACAGACACAGAAATTTCTCCTTTATTGTTGTCAGTTTAAAGAGTAGCTTAGTTGAAAAAGAACCTAACACTTCAAGACAGCGTTCCTTAAAAATCAAATATTAATACTTTCAATTTTTTTTTTTAATACTATGTGCCACATATATTATTTACCTATCTCAGAAGCAGCCACTGTGATGTTGTACCATGGTGTTTCCTCTCTGTCAAAGATCTTGGCAGTTTTAATGGTTCCAGTATTAGCATCAATGGTGAAATATCTATCTTCTTCTGTGTTATGATCAATGAAATATCTAAGGAGAAATAAAATAGTAAATATATACCCATTGTAAAAAGTATGATCCAAGGTAACAGAAGGCTACATAAGAATATTACTTTCAGTCTTTCAAAGATCATGGAGATTTTAGAAAACATCCCAAGAAAAATTCTGTATCATGGAGATGCCTGAAGTACCATGGTCTTTCATTCCTTTCATAATATTATTTGATCTTTTGAAATATAGTAAGATTTCCACTATGAGTCACAAAGACATGAATTGCTAACAGATGATATTTTAGACAGCTGTACACACTCCTGTCAAAAGACAGTAAACATATTTACTTTGATTAAAACATAGGATGGAAAGGCAGAAAAGAAAACAGAAAAATATTATTCTGCTTAAACAGCCTGTTCAGTCCCAGTACCTGTTTTCAAGCAAGTCTTTTTGACATGAAGTTGACGACATAATGACATAAGCCATTTTAAACATGCACATTACAAAGACTAGAAGCAGAAACAGCTGATTCCCAGAGCTGCTGTTGACATTAGCCTAGAAGACCAGAAGCAGCCCTCCTTAACTCTCTTGGCTTCTGGGCACTTTGCCTAGCAGAGAAAGTAAAAACCTTTAAGTGGGTAATGGAAGCAGACAGGAACACAAAAGAAGAGACTGACAAGACTTTTTTTTCACAAAGCCTGAATCGCTTACAATAGCTTTTAACAAATGAACCAATTACACACCCCTATTAAACCTTCTCTTTTAGACCGGATGAAAAAATAAGGAACAAGACAGAGCCTTTTATATATCATAATTGTTTTTTCTTGATAATTTGCCAGCCTTGCTTTCATTCTGGGATATTTTTAATATATAGAAGCTACACATAGATTAAAATTATTTATTTGGCCCATCCAACTACTCTTATTTCTACATCACCAAAAGTTTAATTGCTAGTTAATAAAAAGAGTGGTGCACATAAAGGCTGCAAAGCTCCAAAAATTAAAAATAACTTCAGTTTTATTTCTCTCATAATGTACTTAGACTATTTACTGAAATGAAAAACAAAGAAGCAAGTAAACATTTGGATGAATGATACAACAAAACTAGATATGTCTTGTGAAAAAGCAAAGGAAATAAAGCACTAGAGGAGAAGGCAGCAATTTCAATGTATGACCTTAACTGTTCAAAGAAGAGAGAGAGAGAGTAGAAAAGCCAGGTAGGATGTGATGACCTAGGTTAGACTTTCCCTATTAGAGAGAAACTGAACCCATCTCTTCTAGCTGCAAGAAATATTCTACATACGCTTACAGTAGGCTACTTTGGGTTGTGGCATTCACAATTTGTCTTTTCACATTTCATGTATTTTCAAGAATTAAAAATAAGTAGACCAGGCATTGGAAATCAGAGCAGACCAAATCAGGCTAGAAAATCTTTCCTTTTGGCCTCTTTGCATCCTTCCTCTCAACATCCTGAAGAGTGAAACAGTCCCCATATGACTGTGGGAGTGGTTGGAGCAACAGTAGACCTTTATGTTCCTCTGGAATAAAAATTTAACTGTCTCCTATTCAAGCTAAGACAGAACCCAAGTGACCCATCAACTACCAATACTTGGGAACACCTCATTATAAAATAGTTCGAAAATGCTCAGTAATGAGAATTAAGATGTGCAAGACGGCAGCAGAAGTTCCTTCAAGCAGAAAAAAAGACTCAAAATGTCTCCATATTAGAAGTAAACTGGCAAGATCTTGAATATGTAGGAGATGGGAGAATCACTTTTAAAGAATTCAAGTCAGGAAGTATTCTTCCAGAAAACATTACTTAATCAGTGTGTCCCAAGTTGGATGGAAAAAAATAAAGCAAGCAACATAGCTAGAAAAGAATAAAAAATGATGAATTACTAATTGTTGAACCACAGAAGTTGTTGCAGACACACTTTAGAAAGTTGATGAGCTTAGTAAACTCAAGAGACAAATTAACAATAAATTATTGACAGTCACTGATCATGACAAACTAAATGTTGCGGATATCCAAGCAAATTTGTGTTGCTTTCAAGGAATATTGGAATCCACTGCGGACACACTGCAAAACAAAAAGACATTCACAGCTATCCTCTTGGTATTATTTTATCTAGCAGTTTTGGTCCAAGCTACCCACACACTGGGAATCAGAATTCACTTTTGACTTTCAGAACAATTGATTTTACCAGTGTTTCTGCCGGCCTTAATCTGACATGAGAAAGAGCTGTGCAGAGCTGATCAACTCCAAGCAGAATTTTAGGGTTCTCCAAGCAGTTACTTGTTATGGAAATGTTTTGAAAGATTGTTCCAATATCAGTGGAAAAGTTTTACTTCCTACGCAGACAGATAGCCCTACCTTTTCCTAACTACAAAGGAACTTTGTAGCCAGAATGGAATCGAACTCTGAAAGTATGTACAGATGCCGTGCTTGGCACAGAGCTGTGTTAAGATTTGAAGTTTATCCAGGAGATGCATGCTTCAACTGGATCAGTGCCTCCAGGTCTTATACTTTATACTTGGCAATGCAGGCAACCTGACAAAATTTTGGAGCATGTGAACTGTACTATTGTTAAGGCAGAAAATTGAACGTCTAGTTGTGTTGGGCAGATGGATGACACACACATACACAAACATCTTTTACAAGACGAATTAGAACACTGACAGAGGAAGGATAGGAAGAATAACTGTCCCCCAAATAATTTTTCTGGGGACCTCAGCAAGACCATTTACTGTCACAGTTCTCTGTCAGGTATGTGGTGATAAAATTTAATTCCTTCTCTCTGACTACAGCCTTGTTGTCTCCTGAAAGTAACTTGAATTATTTGCTGGAAAACAGAACAAAACAAAATTTTCACTGAGCAATTCTTATGGAATATGTACTCTTAATTAAAAAATGATTATACGTGAATCTTGTCTCTGCAAACATTTACTACTGTGGACAATGTTTACTTATTACCAGCATCAGACAGAGTGACTACTCTGAGAGTCAATATTGTGCTAGTAACCATAAAAAGTAGGAATATTTGCAGACATAAGCTTAAGAATAGACATAATTTCAAATTGGGCTTAATGAGAAAAATAAATAAAGCAACAGGAATACACTGCCGCTTTTGTGCATGTCTGATTCATAATCATAACAAATTATTACTTTTCCCTCTATGAGGAAACAAAAGAACAAAAAAGAACAAGTATCTCTACCAAATACGAAGCTTATGTAGAAAAACTGAAGCTCAGTTCTGCTATGAACTGTGACTCCCTAACACATCATTTTCATAGACATATAACAAAACATTGTCTTTGTTTTTGAAATATGAACAGCTTTTTTCTAAATCACTTACTTAAATGCATTCTATAGAAGCTGAACGCTCAGTATTGGATGAATAATTTAAATTGCACTTTCTATGTCATTCACAGAAATAAAATGATCCTGAGGTGATTCATTCAGTAACACTTTCATTTCCAGTGACGATAGAAAAATAAAAAATGCTACTAATTTATCCACAGTAGCACTTCCTCTCCACATCCTAACTTTTTCATATAGTTACAGCATATTAAAACATTTAGAGCTCAATGAAATTTTTCTTGATCATGTATAAACAAAACAGTGGCCCTGTCTTAGGCTTTCTTATTATGAAGTTTAGTTCTCCCCCATTAATCCACATTCTTCCTAAGTATTGTTTTCTGTATCATGTCTAAAGCAGCCATTTGCACTACTGGGGCTCCCATCCTTCATGAATGTCTGTGAAACAAGTTATAAATCACATTCCCAAAGAGCAAAGGAACTAGGAATATTAATATAAAGCTCTGCTCCCAAATGCCCTAAAAGTATTTTGTAGGATAAACACCCTTGATAGAGCCACTCATTCTTGACACATGCAAGAGGACATTTAGAACAAGTTTCACTGCATTTATGAAGCACATAATATTTTAAGGCTTTATAAAATATTAGCCACTATGTAATCAATGTCCGAATTTTGGCTGGGATAAAGTCAATTTTCTTCCTGGTAGCTGGTATGGTGATGACAGTTTTTTCTAGGTTGCAAAGAGCTGTAGGGCAAGTTTAGAATTTCAAAGTTATGTCAAAAGTAAACTTTCATCATGGCTGTGCAGTTGCCTATTGCTTCTTACCCATTTAGAATGCATTCATTTAAAATATGTATTTATAATATTCAGTACAAATATTTACTTAAAGACATTTACTCATGACAATGCTGTGTGAATTAGCATACTTACAACCAAGAACTTAGCACGTCTGAGTGGCATGGCACATGTCAATAACGAGACTTAATAACAAGACATGCTCAGATAAACAGCTGTCAATAAACTGCTTACTTCCAGACCAGCAACAGAAAACACTCTTTAAGAAATTACATTTAAAAGGATTATGAACACAGAAAACCTATTAGTCACAGTTCCCAAAGAGCGTCCGAAGAAAATTAAATATCAAAACTACAGGCACTGGGAAATTCAACATGTATCACTTTTTTTTTTTTAGGTGGAGTCACTGAATGGAAAGGCAGCCTGTTTATTCCTACTTCTGACCAAACCCCCAGCTCCTGTGACTTCACATCTCGTTTCCTGGCTTTTAGTGAAGCAGTGATTCAGATAGTCCCACTTTTTTTGTTGTTGTTTTGCTTTTTTTTTTTTTTTTAACCAAAAGTGTTTTCATGAATTAGAAAATAAAGAGAAATTTATATGCAAGATGAGCCCTAGGCGCTCTTCACGTATAAAGCAGTTTGCATTTTAAAGTAGTTGGGTTCTAATAGCACAGAGAATGCTTGAACATGAAGAAGGTTCTAAAAGATGCTAGAAAGGTTTAATAACTATTGCTGAACCTTTTAGAAGGATTTATGAAGTTAAAACTCCTAAGTATTTTCATAATCTAACTAAATTATTCAGTTCTGAAATAACATTAAAATCAGTTTGGCAATTGACAAATACGTCTGTTACAGTTCCAGTCTCTCTCCTTCCAGTTATTAGGTTTTATAGCTAAGCCCTGAATTTGAGATTTTAAATAGTGTTTTGAGCTTTTGACTTGTCTTTTGTTATTGTTGTTTTTTTTGTCATTGAAGAAGTCTTCAAGACATTCCTTCATTACACTATTATTATTTATTATTATATTTAGCAAGAGAAAACAAGAACTCCTTCAGAAATTTCTACCTCATCTACAAAACTCTTAGTTCTAATTAACTTCCAAAACCACATTTCAGGCAGGCTTGGATTTGTAGTTCATAACACTTCTTTGGGCTTGTATATCTAGATATATCTAATAGTCAGCTCTCTAGTAACAACAGAAACTGGTTACAAAGAACCACTTACAAAAGTTAGTGGGAATGCTGGCCGAACTGATCAGTCATGCCATCTAAACACTAAGAGAAATCAAATACTATTAAAAGGAAGTCTGTTGGGTTGGTTAAAAATTTTAGTGAATAATCTCTCAGAAGAAAGATAGCCAGATTCAAAGGATGGAGAATCTAAAAATAAAACAAACAACAACAACAACAGAAAAAAAAAATGTGTGAGGAACAACTACACAGTGTATGGGAAGTACACCAGGAAAAAAAGCAAGGAAATTTATTGGCTGCAGCTCTCTGGGTTTGGCTAGCTGGAAAGCTGCAGCAAGTGTCCTATGGTGGACCTTAACTCTGGTGCATGCCCTTCATCTTCCGCCTCCCTCAAGGCAGCAGCACTGCTGGTGAGCCTTGAAAACAAATGAGGTGGTGGGAAGGCAGTCTGTTGCCCCACTTGTCTTGTACCACACTGCCTCCCTTCCAGGAACAGTCTGTTTCCCCATAGTTCAAACAAACTTCTCCAGGAGAGAAAAGCAACTGGGAAGTGTGACACAGTAGTTGTCTGCCAAAACAGCAGGTAACCAATTTTCTCCCTGCAGCATGTCTGGTATATTAAGGAGACATTAGAAGTTCCAGATCTCTGCAGCACCTTCAGCTGTGCTTCCCAGTTGTGAAAAAGAAATACATTTGAAGAGAGCTTGGAAAAGATGATCTCTCTGTTTACCATTTCTTCACTTGTTTCAGATAGGCATAGCACAACTTTGAAGAGAATACTGCTCCTCTCAGAGTGCTTGTAGGATATGCTGTTCCCCCTGAGTTAGCTCCAGTGCTGGCTGCCAGCTGATCAGCAATACCTTGACATCTCCTGCCCAACACTCCCAGCTCACCTCTTGTATCAAAATCTGTGCTTGGCAGATGTGACAGAGCCTTCCTTCTCTTCGTCCCAGGAAGGTGAGGTAGCAGGTCCCAGGAGGTGCGGGGGAGCTGTAAATTGCAGCCTCCCTCCCAGCCAAGCCTCCGAGCAGCAGCTGCTGCTGGTTTGCATTTCATGCAGAAGTTGGCTCCCTGCTGCTGCTCCTGTTCCCATTGCCTGAGCACTGCTGGCACACTGCTCACCTTGGACACTGGAAACCAGGAATGCTGTTCACTTGAAGGAAATGAGACATTTCTGTACTCCCATCTTTTCTAGCTGACAATTTTGTCTACATGTGCTAAAACCACTGATCATCTTTCCTAGCTAATTGTGCCAGTAAATGTAGGCTAAGAGCATCCCACACTCTCAGAGGCATAATTCAGAAGTCAAATCAAGATAAAAGTTTTTCTTCTTTTCCTGACTTTATGAATGTCTTCAGAGGATTTCAACTGTCCAACTCCATTTTTAATAGATGTGTTGATGGTAGAACTGTTACATCACAGTTTATTTTTATTCAGAGAGATTAACATTCAGATTCCAATGTTGCCAAGAAATAAAGTGCCGTCAGTTTCACATGAGAATCACTTTTTGATCCCAAAGGTTTACCAGCTAAATAATGGCATTCTACTTTCATATATATATGCATATAGTTCCTGGTTCATGATAAAGAGCAAACCAAATAAAAATAAGATCAATAGATTTATACATATAGGAGGTGAATGGCCCTATTAAAAGTCTTCATTACAAAGATTATTCAGCTATAAATGCCAACTCCTAAATCCATAAAAGACTTTTAAATATTGTAGGCACTCTGAATCCAGTGGAAATTATACTTAAAACAAATAAACAACCAAAAATGATGATGTCTTGGAACGAAAAATCAGGCTCTCACAGCCACAGTATAAGGATGTTCTGTCAGTTTTTCTATCACAGATTTAAGTAAGGGATGGAGGTGGTTCTGGTTGCTGTGAGATGTTGACCACCATCCTCAACTGGATGCTTCCCAGAAAGAAGCTGTCAGAATAGCTTACCAGCTCCTGCACAGAGAGGTGGACATTTTTGTTAGGCAAATTCATTTTGGGGATGGCAGCAGCACCATTTCATGGGAAAGTGGGAGGCCTGGGACATGCAGCTTGACAAGAATCAAAAATAAATTGAGGCCTCAGGGAAAGTCAGCAACAGATCTCCAGTATCAACACTGTGAAGAAATGTTTTAAAATGGTTGCTCCCTGTGAAGACAGATAGAGAATCAGAGAAGAAATTGGAGAAAAATTCCACCCTGGCTCCAGCTGTTCATAAAAGAAAGTTCTTTTTCTATTTTGATTTACAGGTGCTCTTGAGGAAGAATAATACTGAAGGAATACAGAAAGCAAATGAGTGAAGAGGGAGGTGAGACAGAGGAGGTCACAGCTCCTTCTGCTAGCTGCGAGGCATTCACATTCTCTGGAAAGATACTATAGTGTCTCTGTAGGTGTTGGTCACAGGGTTGTGACAGTATCATGCTTTGAGGGCTTGAGCAAAGAGGAGCCTCCCTCCACAAGCCCAGGGATAGCAAGATCTGGGGTGATGCTTCCCTTTTGGGCATGCAAGGGAGGGATGGTCACTGTACACAATGACACTGATCGCAGCAAGCTGCCTTAAGAATAGCTAACAAAGCGTCCTATGCACAAGATATAAAACAGCAAACTGACCTTATTCAACTTACAGGATATCCAAAAGACAAGTAAGACACACAAATACAAAAAGATTAAGAGGATTCTTATATTTTCCACTAGGAGATGGGTCTTATTCTCTCTTCCTAGTGACAGTAAAGGAATGGCATAGAAACTGATACTGATCTCATAGGACAGGAGAAAAATAAATTGAAAAATATAATTTTCATTTTCCGTGTCCCCATTCCCATCACATGGCTGAGAGAGCATCTCCCTCCACTAAACATGACAATATTGTACAATCAAAATTTGGGTGAATGGCTGAATCAGAATTTCACGTTTTATCCTACACCCAGTAATATAAACTTCACATCAGAAAAATACAATGTAAACAGAATCCTCTGCAACATCTTTATGCCTTTCTTCTACTCTTACCACAAAATGAAGTCTGACATTCACAAAAACTAAAAGTCCTGTTCTGAATTTGTGTGGGTTATTTTTGTTCAGTGCTTTCTTTTTTTTTGTTTCATTATCAGTTGGCTAGTTCTGCATTTCCTGGAAGTAACAAAATGGTTTTCAACAAAAAGAAAACCATGTGTAACTTTATGTTTCTTTTTTTATTTTTATTTTTCCTGCCCTATTACTTCTCTTTTAAGCAGCAGTGACAAGAGCACAGAGAAGAAAGTTAATTTTTGAGTGACATTAGGAAGTCAGTAAGATTACTCCAGTTTCCTATAGCTAATCAATTTCAGTCCTTGCTAATAAAATTCATTATAACAGGGTAAGATTACGAAGTGGCCAGGGTCCAACATGAAAATGATTTGAATTTCAATGCATTAATATAACAAGACCTAGTACAGTGCTTCTGTAATAGTATGATTTTTCTTCTCACATATTACACTTACTAGGATGTAATCAATGTTAAAGAAGGCGCTCAGCTCCTTTTAAGATAATATCAGCTTGGGATAAAGTTAATATGAGAGAATCTGTCCATGTCATACAAATATTTTCAGTGTTATATCAGAGTTCAAGAAAGTTTTGTAGTCTTGAAACTATGCCTTTGCTCTTTTCCAACCCATTAACTCGGAGGGGGCTTGGGGAATAGCAGCAATGTTATCTTTCTGAAAATCATTCCACTGAAAATAGAGCAGATGCAATCAGAAAGCTCCAAGGAATGTTGTGCATGCACTGTGGCTAGACAGACTCACTATCTAAATATCACCTATAGAAAGATGGCAGGGTTTCTAAAGGCACAACTGCAGCCCTGAGGCAGTATTAGCAGCCTAGGGCTGCTCCCATTGCACATATGCACCCTGCCAATTAAAAGCTTTTTCACCTCTAATCTCAACAGAATTCTTCTGTGTATGGGTTCAGGAAGAAAAAAAGATATCTAAGTGCGGAGAGATTTAAAATGAATGATATATTAAAATAAAATGACAGTAAGTGAATTTAATCTTTATCCATTCTTTCATGTTGTACTGGCAAGTTTCAAGACTTGTTTGCACATCAGATATTTTATAAGACATAACTCTGATATTTAATAGCAATAAAATATTTTGGTACAGAAGTAGACTACCTGACTCAAATGTAATGATCCTGTAATCCCTTTGAATAAATTACAATTTAGGATATTTTCTATTGATTTAGAAGACAAATTTTTAAGCACACAGTTATCTTCCAAACCATTCACAAATAGTTAAAATTAATATATGATGAAGTTTCTTTATCTTTCTTGTGTTGTCTATGACTATGTTTAGTTTTGATATTTTGATAGAATAATAATCTTATATTTCAAAATACAGCACTTCAAAAAAGTTTCATTTCTATTTATGCAAAAAAAAAATCACTTAAAAAGAAAAATCCTTTAAAACTGCCAAATTGCCAATCAGATAATGTTTGAATAAAACAAACCAATAATAGCTACGGTTGTTATTACAGAGGTTCTTTTGCTAGGATTGAAAAAGTTAAACAGTCGTACAAGGACTGGCACCAAGTCAGTGCCCTCTGAGATGACTTGGTTCAGGAGCAAGCTGAAATTACTTGGATGAAATTGCAGTGAGAAAATGAGAAAAGAAGTCTTCTGAGTCTTTACCACTGATAACAACAGAAGTCAGTATTTTTGTTTTGTTTTGTTTTAGCTTCAGTAATTAAATTTTAAAAGGATTTCCCTTCAGCATTGTTAATTTCTGTAACTACTCCCCTCACCATTATTCTAGTTATTAGAATCATTCCAGCCACCAAAATAAAGTGATAGCTAATTGGGGAGTGAATGAATCACTGCACCATATCTCTTCTAGAAGATGGACAATAGAGAAATGGTATGGCTGCAACTATGTGTGTAATGCTTTATCAGTCTCACACATAGAAGTGAGCACCCTTACAAAGTAGAAAGGACGCAGAAGTGGATTAGGAAAAACTGTGAAGCAAATTGCTGCTCTGTAGCTTTCCTGTAGACTTACAGCATTTGAAAACGCATCCAATTCACTTGGCTGAGGAAACATTACTCCATGCAGATCAGCTGTTCAAGTCTCACTCTGTAGCTATCTGCTGTGGAGACTATGTGATCTGTGCTTTCTCATATTGAATCTTTCTGTCTTTTATTTCTATTACGACTTTTTTTTTTCTTTTTAAATGAACTTGGAACTGTGCAGGTGTAAGGGAAAAACATGATCTTTCAGAATCGCTGGGGTTTAGTTGAACAGTGAAGGAGACTCCTGCAAACAGCACTGGACATAAGGGCACTTTTGGGAAAAACCACCTCCTCAGGGCCCTCCTTCAGGACCTGCCTCCAGCCAAGCACCAGTACAGCCCAGCCACTCCGCCTGGCCCAGGGCTGGTAACATGTCACATTATTACACACTACAGATATTTGAGCTGCTAAGGACTGGCAGAACTCCTCTGACATGTAACTGAAGGCTGGTTCCTTTCAGAAGCAAACAATTCAGTACATTCTGCTAGCACTTCATAATTTTCCCAATTCAACAGAAAGAGATGGAAGAAAAGGCACAAAAAATGAGCAGAAAACAGGAAAAATGTTCAACTAATTTATTTGAATAATATGGATACTTAGTGTTCTGGCCTCAATCATTGGTTACAAATTCCTGTTTGGGAAAATAAAAGACCAACACCAAAAGTAAAATATTTGGAAATTCCAGTCCCTCTTCCTACAAATTACTTCCTGTTTCACCAAAAAAAAAAAAAAAAAAATCTATTTCTGCCCTTCCCAGCCATCATGCAAACTGCTGAAACTTTTCTGTCACCATTACTGTCTTATAGTTTTCTAGACAAAAATTTCAATGGCCACAGATGGCTGAATTATAGTAGAACTAGTCAAACCTGCACTTGTCCTTTCTACTTCCAGTCTACCACAACTGCTAGTCTGGCAGTGTTAGCTGCTGTTTCAGAATTATATATATATTAAAACTACTGGCACTTAGGAGTTGTTTTTAGTGGTATCTTCTAATTTGTGTTATGATTTGGACATAAATAATAGAGTGTTGATTTTTCAAAGGCAATAACTTGCCACTAAGAAATTGTATATATTGATTTTCTGACACTAAACATTTTGAATCTTCAAACAATTCACACAAGAGAACCACAAAAACCTGATTATTTCGTTGTTCTGCAAAAGCTGTTTCATCCTATCAAAACTATCACACATATCCAGCAGATTTCAGCTCAGTCAGGAGACTAACATGCCCAATTAGCTTCTGAAATACTATCTTCCAAGTATATTCTCATATGATTTCCACAAAGGCTATACTATTTTGTCACAAAAAGAAGTAATCTCAAATAAATACTCATTAATTTTTTTTCTGAAACATTACAAATACAGTATCACCTTCAAGACAAATACTTCTGCATAGTTCCACAAAATTCTCACATTGTATGTCAGTTTAGAAAGTAACTTATACTGCAAATAAAGTGAGTAAAATATGTTATTAAATCCTATTACAGGTGAAATCACGTTACTGAAAGCTTTCTTCTAAACCAGTAATGAATTCAAACCTTATTTCCAGGGCAGTCAAGGTTAAATCCAGATGTTCTTAAATTTAGAAGAAGCCAGATTATCATCCATATGCATATTTTTGGCATAAATGCTTTTTCAAGCTTGCTGTGGGGGTATTTCCAGTTTGATTTCAGTTCCTCAGTTCAGATCATGACTTATTTCCAACCCATTTCTGTTGCTATATGAACTATTTCAACCAAGGCAACAACACAGAATTTTTCCTTTTTTTTTTTCTTTTTCCTTCATGAGATTATTAAAATTATTAAGAATAATTTGATGAGATTATTAAGAATAATTTTCATTAAGAGGCTATCAAAATCTTGCCTTCCTAATATGTTTGTTTAGTTTTCAAATGATATATCTGATAAGAGCTTACTTCTCAGCACTTTTACTTGCACCAGATCTTGAAATTAGATAGCTTGACATATGTTTAGTAGATTTTAATAGATTGATGGCTAATTGATAATTTTATGTAAAGCAACAAAAGTTGAGTTTACTTTATTAAATCTAATCCATGTAGGCAGATCATAACACTATGATTCCAACATATTTTTTCCTTGTGTGTATTAAAATAAAATGCACTGTTTCATATGTCCTAGGTGTCATTAAACATTTAGCAGGTGGAATCCAATCCAGTATAACTTGAACTTACTATACCTCACTAAACTGCTGGCAGTGTCAGGATCTTGAGCCGTTACAGTGCCAACAGCTGTCCCGATCTTCGCATTTTCATAAACTTCCATGACATAGGAAGGCATAGTGAAGAGTGGAGGCTCATCCACGTCGCCAACTATGATCTTCAGCATCGTTACATCTTTGAATGGCCCCAAGTGCGAAAAGCGGAAATCAAGATGAGTATTTGCTCCTTCTATATTAAGTGTATAGGATTTCTTTTTTTCATAGTTTAATGGCTGTTGGCAGAAAAAAATATTTATCATTATCATTCTGTGCTTCAGTTTAGCCTGGTAGCTAGCTATATCTTTTCAGTTTAGTTTAATAGCACGATACTGGGAAGGGACAACATTCTGTGATATTTTGACAGTCACTGACATACATTGTAAGTAAAAGGTTATACATGGTGTAGGATGACTCAGGTTTTCTCTCTGACAGAATTTTGTTCAGGGTACCAATTCTGGGAGAACTCAGGGTTGAGACTGAGTGTCAGATTCTTCTCCTGTGATAATGTAGTCTCTGGATTTTATCACTCTTCAAATTTTAGTGGTCATTGCCATATGTTTAAAAAGTATTCCAAATGAAATTAATTTCATACCTTTAACATGTTTAATAGACAGCAATCTGGTTTTATAATTATTTTTGGCATCTCTTCTCTTAAACCTCTAACTGAAAAGCAATGAAAACACTTTCCTTGAATGAAAACACTCAGTTATAATACAAGACAGAAATTTAAATATGTAAGGATAGTCTAAACACATGCATGTGTGCTTTTCTAAAGAGAGGCAAATGCATGGTGTATACCTATAGTCTAGACCATTTTCTTCTAAATTCTTTACCAGCAGCAACAAGAGAGGCCACTCTTCAGCATGTCTTACTACTACTACTATGTACTGCTTCACTGTACGTGGATTAAACAGCCATAAATGGGAAGAAAGTCTGCAGCTGTAGATGTGACTTCTACAGGGCCTAATGTTCAAATAAAACCCAATAGAAAGCAAATCCCTGTCTGTACCATTCACCAGAAGTGCTATTGCCACTTTAGTCTTACCCTTATTATTAAAATCATTAATTAATTTTATTAATTAAAATTTAAAAATATTAATTAAGGTATTAAAATCAATACATTCCCACCAGGGATTCTACATCTCTACTAGGAAGAAGTTGGTTTGACTCATGTATCACACTGCACTTCCTTTCTTAGGAGCAGTATTTCTAGTTAGATACAAGACTTACTAAGAAAAAAATGATAGCCTTGCAGCTCATGAAAATGAAATTCACGCATGCAGATTCAGTTGCATCCTGTTAAACAGTAAACTTTACGGACAATATTTTGTTACAGTGACACTGAAATTACCATTAAAATCAGGAGCATGAACTGGCTAATAGTCTTCAATTTTTGTGCAATACAGTAAATTGTGCAATCTTTTACTGTAGTTAGAACCAGCCTTAGCTCACAGGATAGACTATCACACACTCAACTCCCAACTCTTGCAGTGTTAGATAGCTATGTAAAGGGGGTGACTGAAAGGATATGTAAATAATTGTTGCATCAATAGACACAGAACTAAGTCTGTTTTTAACACAAAAAGGACCACAGCTATTCTGGGCTGTTTTCTTTCGTATCTCTAAAATAATTTACTACTTTTCATGGACAGTCAATCACGACCTTACTGTGAGAAATTACCTTTTCCATACATTGTTTGCTGGTGTTTCTTACTGAAATGGCTGTAAAATTACAAGTTCCATTTAGATGCACTAAACATCTTGAGAAACTGATCTCAAAAAACAAATAATAAATAGCAAAAACTGCTTTACACAATGTATTGCATAAACTCTACTTAACAATAGTTTATAACCTGAGAAAGCAACATTTTTTTTGGTTTTGCAGAGAAGGATAAATGTGTAAATGAAGAACTATACTTATACTATACTGACCATAGGGACTAAATGCAATGATGAGGACACTGCCAGTAGGAGTATAGCCTGAGAGAGCTGCCATAAAACAAGGCACTTTGGACCAAAGCTATCTAAATGTACAAGTATCAAGAACAATCCCTGTTGTAATTTTTTGAACTTCTATCAGTATCTGTCTGCAACTACAAAAAGTTCAGCAAGTTTCCAGGAATCAGTTAGACTCAAGAGGATATAAGGCATGCCAAGTGGTCAATCATCAGTCTCAAGAAAATATGTCATTCCAGGTAGCCACTGAACAGACTTCAAAGCTGCACATTGTTACATTTTAAATGCACTTATATGAGTGCATTGAAATGCTGAGGAAAAGCGCTCATACGTTATAATAAACACCTCCAGACTCTACTGGGTTACAAATTTCTGCCCTCAGGCATTTTATAAAGAAGGATAGGTAGTTGATATATATTGCTGTGCTGAGCAAAACAGATAATTTGTACAGATATGTGCTACCAGTAAATTTCAAACAGTTTCAGAACACAGCAGAACACTAAAATAATTTGCACACTCATATAATAGTATTATACAATAGAAATTTAGATCTCAGTAGAAAAATAGATCTCAAAATATTACACAGAATAAATGTATGTTCTTCTCTTCCATCTCCTGCACCATGCTTTAGCCCATACCACACAAGATCGTGATCTAACACTGGAATCCCCACAGGTAGAAATTCTGGCATGACAGAATTCCATTAAAATCAATATTGTTCTGTGTGGACCTACAGCCTGACTGAACAGAAATCAATAGAAGTGTTCAAGCCTTCGATCAATGATAAACTCTTATTTCCTATCACCCTAGAGAGTGGAAAAGTAATACTTAAGGCAAGAATTATGAGAAACTCAATGTGTGATTTTTCAATGTCAGTGTGTATTTTGTAGAGAAAATCTATAGTAAATTTGACTGTTGATGTATAAGAAATATAGCTGGTCAGAATTTATATATGTCATGCATTTCTTTGATTTCTTTTCTTTGTGTTGAAGAAAACTTAACTTGTTCTCTTAATAATAATAGTATGAGACATCTTTGTTTTTCTTTCTCACCTCCCTTTCTTGAGTGTACAAATAGAAATATTAAAGGCATGGAAATTTACTGTTGTGTGATAAATTTTTTGTGATGAAAAGCAGTGCTAAAAATATAACTGCTGATAGGTCAATTCATACAGAAATATAACTAGTAAATACAATTCTATATAATCTATACAATTTTATACTCTAAAATTCTGTAATTCTAATTTAGATGTCATTCATTTATTTATATAGTATTACTGCTATGAACAGGTCAAATATGAAATCATGATTTGCACTGCTTTGTAGCATATATACTCTAAGATTAAACAAGTTTAAAATAGGACGGCAAATTTTAAATAGGAGGTTTTGAAAAATAAGATTTGTACTGACAATATTTGGATTAAGTTGTACAGAAACATTAATTTATCTCAAAAAAAACATGAGGCACAATACAGACCCTAAAGTCTTGTTTTCTCTCATGTAGTTATTCAACTGGACAATATTAATGCTTTTTATTTAGAAATACAAGAATAATCCAGACAATCAGAAAAAGCTGACATTTCAAGGAGCCTAAGGTTATAAAATCATAGTCAAAGCAGTTTTTTTTTCTGAATTTTCTTTATTCTTCTTTCCACAACTTTTCCAAAATAAAAATCATATACTGGGATGTAGGAGAAAAAAAAAAAAAAAAAAAAAAAGGAGCTTACACTCCTGCACAGTAATTCACAGAGGTAAAAACAAACAAACAAACAAACAACACTGTTTTCAACATTTTGAGATATCTTGGAGACAAGATCGACACACTGCACTACAGAATACTATTACCAGGGGTCCCAATTTGTATTCATTTTTTGGTTTTGCTTGTTTTCTCCTGAGAAGTAAGGAAATTTTCAAGCAAAGCAAGCCAGATTCTACATATTTGAATAACTCACAAATATTTTTCATTGTATATTTGATAAAATATTCAGCAACTGAAATCTGTTTGCAATTTGAATGCACAGAATTTTACTTTGTTGGACTACTGCTTAAAACATTGTACTAAAACTGACATTTATTTTACATTGACAGCTTGAATTTTGAAGAAAATTGAAGAACTTTGGCATAAAAATAGTAATGCAAAATAATTTGTATATACTAAGAAATTATTTCTACAGCCCCATCAGATTCACAGAAGGACTCATCTACAAATAACCACACTGACAGATGTGGCTCTGGTCTTTCTGTCCCCTTGCTCTTCCCAAAAGAAACAAATACTCAAATGTGAACTGTAAACATATTCACTCATAACGTGTAAAACTGCCCCCATTAAACTCAGAGAAGCCTTGAATTTCAGTCACCTGAAATTTACATGACTGTTACCTGCACATCTTCAGTATGTATTCAGCCATTATTCTTATTTTTCAGTATTTTTCAGCACAACTGAAAATACTAAATATTGCTCAATAGTCACAGGACTAACTAGAAAGAAATGTTGTTCATTAGAATGCAATATGCATTCCTAATACTAGACTCCAAAAAGGAACAACAGAATTTCATGAGAAGTGAATAGCTGTTTATTAAATGTTTCTGTTCTCATACAAATATAAAAGAGACACGGGTTGTTGAGACCTTTTTTTTCCTGGGAAATCTGAATGATCCTTGCTGATTTGAAATCAGTATACCTCAAGCATTCTTCTCCAGATGTCACAACAAGGGAGAATGTGCTGACCCTGAAGGATATGGGGAAGTTATGGCTTTCGCTGTGGTATTTTCTTCAGTTATCTTCATGTCTCCCACTTATACACAGAACTGAATGAGGCATGTATACAGGTCATGGAGGCACTGAGAAATTTGATTTTTGTATTAGAACCTCAAACAAGAAAAGCTTTATAATGGTTTGAGGAAGACTTCAGGTATACAGACACAATAATACACTTTTTTTCTGACTTTTCTGATGTGTCTAACATACATTCTTCCAGAAAAGTATTAGAAAGAGGACAAATCACTTTGTTCTACTGTTGGCATTGGCATTTGGTGTATGAAACAAAATCAGTTCTGTTCTTAGTGGAGATTACCTGTTTTGGAGAAATTATTAAACTTATTTAACTTCAAAAACAATCTAAATGAACAGTAATTACAGTACATGGTATCAACAAATACTTATTAAGCTGCATATAAAGTGCGAGTAAAAAAAAAAAAATACATGAGATCACGTTTCTGTACTGTACTCTTCAGGGGGATACTAAGTTTTTTTCTGAGGAGAGAATAGAAGTATTCCACACCAGCTTATGATGTGTTAAGTGCTAAATTTCTGTTCAGCTGAGATAAAATATTAACCAAGTAAAATGCACTCTTTCTTGTCTTGATGGGAAAGGGACTGAAATTACTGTCACGTGTCTGTAAAATAACAGGAAATGTGCGTTTGTCGTATTCTAAAACACAGTGAAATGTCTGCCAACAACACTAAGAAATGGGATTTTACACATTTGATGTATGGATTCCTTTGTTTTGTTGCAGATTCCTCCTTTTTTCTTCATGTTCTTAATATGCATCTCTGTTGTATTCAATGAACAATAGCCACAGTGAACTTTAAACAGAGAACAGTGCTTTTTTTGAGGAAGCAATGACAGATTATAGCTCTACCTTCACATAGGCCACCATGAATGTCACTGGTATAGAATAGCAAGAGTTTATTTTTATGGCTGAAAGGCTAAAATACAATGAATTAAAGCTTTTTATGATTCTGAGAGAGATAGAAACCATTTTTAAATCATTACAAATGATGAAAATAACATTTCCTTCAGTTACAAATACATGCATATGTATCTATTCAGGTGTAAAAGAAACCCCACATTCATTACAAAGGTTTTATTTATTTAGATTCCCTTTTCTCACAATTTCTCTTTCAGAGGCTCTGGATTTCATTTTCCCTAGCTTCAGTCAGGCACAGAATACATATGAGCTGAATACAAATTTAAATTAACTTCCATTTTTTAGGGTACATGGATATAATCGATGCCTAAAACAGTAACAACAAAACCACGTGAGAATTGCTAATTAACATCTGTTAGATCAAATGAAAAAAATAATCAAGAAAGGATTTCCCCTTGTTGGAAATGTTTTGAAAAAAAAAATTAAATATAATAACTCAACCTTCTGTTCTATCATAAAAGTAAATTTAAGTATATATATAGGATATTAGCATAAGTTGGCAAATACCTGAGGAAAGATTTGCTATGAACTCATCTCAGAGGATTTAATACACAAATGAAATTATCTGTGGAATTATGTTTGTGTACAGTATCAGTTAAGGATGAACTTAAATGGCAAGAACATTTTATGATTAGTATTCTAAATAGACAAGGATAAATGTAGGAAATTCACATACTGGTAAATGTGTGATGGTTAGGCCAGTTAAGTTTTGAGTCTTTGTAAGTTAGTGTCTATATTACACAAAGCACAACACTTGACACAGTAGATACCAAGAAATTCGAGTAATAAAAGTATATGAAAACTCACGTATGCATTCATTTCCATAGATAAGCTTTACGTATCAAATTTCATGCAGTTCAGTGTAACTTAAAGCCAAGTTTCAATTTTTTTTTTTCAAGGAAATTTAATGAGTAAAACATCAGTAAAATTATTTTAATAAACAATTCACTTACAAAAATTAGTGATGACTGTTAAAAAACAACAACAACAACAACAACAACACAAAAAACCCCATGAAATATACAAATGTTTCTGTTCTGGATTTTTTTTCTCCCTGCTTTCTCTGCAAAGGTTTAGGGGGTTCTAGCAAGCAGTGTGGATAAGCTTACACTGCTGAAGTTAATGGTTCAATAGGGTAACACAGTAAAACAAATATTTTAATTACAGCACCTGCCTAATTTGACATTCAATATAACATTTTTAATGACATACACTGGGAACTTTTAATGTCTGCTGCTTACCTTCTTCAGGGAAAGAATTCCTTCCCGAGTTTCTTTATCAGTGGATATGGAGAACACCCCAGCACCGTCTCCATTTATAATTGTGTACTTCATGTCAGCATTTGAGCCAGTGTCTGCATCATTTGCCTTGATTTTGCCAACTGCTGATCCAACCTGAGCTGATTCAGGAACATAGAGCTGATAATGTTCTGAGGGGAAAAAACAAACAAACAAAAAACAGCTTGGACATTTCTTAGCCAAAATAAGTTAAAGAACCATTATGTGCCTAATGCATGTCTACAAAAATGGAACATTGCTTCATACAGGAAGCTGACAAATAAACCTATGAAAATATTTAGATTCTCTAAAGAATCCAAATGGAAACTGTATCTTCCATAGGATACCTTAACTCAAAATCCAAATGACCTAATGCAGGATTTGTTTCTTTTACAGCTCTTTTTGCAGCTCATCACATACCACAGAAATTAACTCTGAAGTTTACTTATAGGATTTTTACAGTATTTTTAAAAGTTTACCTTCTCTGTAGTCAAAATATATACATCTTCAGCAATTTACCACAAAAGGAGTAAACACAAGAACACTTCTCATCTGGAAAAACTTTGCATACTATATTAACAATTTGTTTTCCTGAAATTTGAACAGCTGTCTTAGTATCTTTGGATCAACACATATTTTTTTTCTACAGAAAAATGTAATAAATTCTTAATACCTTACCATTACTGTTTACCAGTATTGCCCCTCTGCACACATTTTTCCCTTGGTATCCAAAATAAAGGAAAATGAACATAATGGGTACATAAATGAACTACAGAATAGTGACTATAAAAGACATCCATAACAACTTTCAGTGTTTTTATGTTAGGTTAATCAATGGAAAATAAATTTTCTTGGATGATAATTTTCTTAACTGCCAATATCATTTTGGCATAAATTTTATGACAGGTACAGAGTTGCCACTGGGACAGAAAGGTGCTATAAGGAGAAAAAAGTAATAAACAGGCATGATGCAATTATGTAAAACTCAATTTCCATGTGAAACTAGGCCAGTGAGATGGCTTAAAGACATTTTCTCCAATAATGTTAGTGCTGTAACACAGCAGGGATGTTGAAACCATAGACTTTCAATAGAAGGTATGCACATACAAAAAAAAACCTCCAAACATCTCTCATTTATGACCCTATCAACCATCTACAGAGTTTACATCACATGTCAATCTCCAATATAGAAAAAAAAAAGGCAAAAAGTCAACTTCAGTTACTACATATCTTCTGAAACACTAGAACTTCTTCTAACTTCTTAAAGCATTCTGCAATAGTGAATGCAATAGTAAAACATTGAGGTGCAAGAGAGTGGATCAGAATACTGTAAATAACAAAGCTAACACATTGTTACAATTTGCTGGGTTTCAACCAGCTAGTATGACTGCAGATGTACCTCAGTAAAAAGAGAAAGGCAAGTTTTAAAATGAATTCAGATATTCTGTGATTCTATCATTACATATGCATTATGGAAGAAAAACATTAACCAGTGAATTGAAGAAACAAATCTATAGAAGTTTCAACTGCAAAGGGAATGCATGTTATTGCTAAAATAATTTCAGGCACTGATTTGAAAATAGATGATTTTATTAATAATTTCTCTAATTCATTGCTCAGTGGTCTTTAAACCTTATGATAGTCAATTGTTTTTGTAATACTGGTGTAAAAGTATTAGTAATTAATACTAGTAATACACATAAACAAACAGTAGTGAGAGAAAAATAGATGAGTATACAAAATATTAGTCCAAAGAGAAAGGGAGTTTTACTTAGAAAATAAAAAACAAGTTACCAAAAACAAACAAACATACAAACAAAAATACCCAAGTAGATCTCAACGGAAACAGGAAATGTCCAGCAGAATAAGTGAAAAAGTAAAACTTACCATGCAAATTAGAAAATGGCAACTCTTATGCAATGAGAAAAATTCTGCTCAGTCGTTGATTCAATTAAAATGCACAGCAGGTTCTTTGATAGGCATATAAAAGCCATCCTCACTAATTTTGATATAAATGCACTGCACTGAATTCTACTGCAATGTTTCATGCATATAGATGATGTCAAGTGACATTTTCACACTGCTAGTTACTTTATTTTGTACATAAAATTTATAGCGATGAAATGAGATTCATTTTGGAATTTACTTATTGATAAAAATAAAAAAAAAGAAATGCTGTCTTTTTACACTTTATCTCTGACTAATGCATTCCAAAAAAGAAAAGAGTGAGGCCATAAAGAATATGTTACATAGTCAAGACACTTCAGCAACTGAAGTGTTATATCTCATATGATAGGGTGAACTAATTAAGGACTTCCAAATAGTCAAGCTAGTTCAAACATATCCACACGACACTACACTTTGTTTTATAATCACACCCCAAGTGTTAGCCATCTGTTTCAGAAAATCATGTTACTGATATCAACTTCAAACATTCCGAAATTCCAAGCCCTCAAGCAAAATAAGTATCTGGAATCACTTACTCAATAGTTACCTATCAGTATTTGTAGAATTGGAATGTTTTGAAGAAAAAAAATAAAAAAGATGGAATTAAAACAGTTGAAAATTAAAACTACTGGATTATGAGGTCAGAAATGAGAATTTAACCACTCTTTCACATAGACAGCTTGAAAGTATGTCATACTGAAGTAAGCCACTTGATAATTACAAGCAATATTACCTAACAACAACACAGAAGAGGTTAGGATTCAGCACCGTGAAGGTTAGATAAATAAATAAATAAATTTACACAAGAGGTGGAAATCAGAAATGTTCTTTCTAATTACTAAATAGTTGTTAACTTTATTGCTGGAGATTAGAGGAATGGACCAGTGGCATAACAGAACATTTTCTTGGGCATGAAGTACATTCTGATAGGGCACTAAACACAAAAGAATTGTGGGATGAATACGCTATGAATTCATGATTCTTTATCACAAACTATGAGTCTGTATCATTTCCTAAAATCTCGCTGGGCATTAAAAGTGCTGAGGATCAGATACTGTTCTGTATCAAAACTATTTCATAAAACCTGCCTGTGTTGAACAGATTGTTCCCATGCTTCCAGCATCAGAGGCTTCCAGCAGCTTCTATAAAGAAGGAATTTCAAAGAGTCTTGGGGATGTTCTATGTTGCTTTAGGACGTCTGCTTGGTGGCTAATAGATAATGATTCTGAAGAGGCTGATTTTGTTCTTAGTTTTAATGTTAGCGTTCACTCAGATGCATCCACACGGCTCATGAAATTAATTCTATTTGCCTTTCCATGTATTGTAAAGGATAGTCACACTACACAAGGCTTTAATCTATGCTAACTGACACATTTTTTAAATACAAGCAAGGGATCTCCATCTTTCTTTCAATAGACTATATGGCTTATCTGTCATTACAGTACAGAAACAACTTATTGATTTGTAGACTATTTACTTCCCATTTCAGTTAGCCCACAGGCAACCTATAATGCTGTGTTTTACCCTCAGAAAAACAATTTCTCTGTCTGAATCTCTTCAAAAAAGAAATATGACAGTATATACAGCAACTCAACAAGCATGTTATTCACTGTATTTATTAATCTATTTTCTTGATAAATATGAATTACTTTTCTAGGTTGTAATGTTTTCTGGAACAGTAAGAATTACTTTCCTTAGTAAAGGAAGGGAGGATGAACGTAATATTGCGCTGACAGAAAAATAAGTAAATATTTGGCCTGATTGCTATTTGTTTATCCAAGGTACAGTTTGAGTAAAGTTTATTGTTTGTTGGTAGTGGTGGTTCTTTTTTTATTCCTGGCATTAGCACAGCCTGGATTGTATTCTCATTTGAGTTTAACTTCATGAAGAGCATGAAAATTAAGGTAGCTCTGAAGAACATCCCTTAAAATTACACAGTCCTACTTCCATTTCTCCACTCAGTAAACAAGCAAGAATTCGCTTAACTCTCCAAACCATTACTGCCTCAAACATCAGAAACCATATGGGATGAAAACAATTTCAGATTATTTCAAAATGTTTTTGTTTGATTTTGATATGTATAAGACATGCATTGAATGATCAGTCTTGTACATAGAAACCCTCATATACAATACCTAAGAAGTGAAATAAAAAGCACTGCTAGATTCCATATACTACTGTTGGAAGTTGTGGCACATAGTTGGCATTAAAGCTCACTATACTGAACATACATTATCCACAAATATTTAACCAGACTTTGATGTAAACTTACTTCTACCTCTTCCAGATTCCTTTTATATTTGAAGTTTATAAAAATGTGTTATCAAGTTTCATGAATTCTTGTTAAAAGATAATTTTATAAAAATGATTAACTGAACTATTTCTCTAGCTTTAAGAATATGGGAGAAGCAAAATACTTGTTAGCACCAGAATTATGCCACGTGACTATAATGCAAATATGTACTATATCCAATTTTAATAGCTAATCCTAAATTTTAATAGCAAATCCTAAAATGTGCACTCTGCATGAACTGTGTTGCCAGAATTCTACAGCAACCTAAAGCATAGTCCTAACAGCATTCTTATCAAAAGAAAATCTTGCTACCTTTATTTCATTCTGCAAGTAACTAAAAATCTAATTTATGTAGATACCATTACATTTTTGAAAGTCCATACTGAATTACTGTTCACATCTTATCAGATTTAAAAGCTAGAACTTCTAGGTTATAAGCAATTATTTCTAGGTTTTTTTTAGTATCAAAGTTCACCTGTTATTTAAGATTTCTTAAGTAATACACTAAAATGTCCTACATAAAGCTGAGATTAGCAAGTTTGGAAAGAATATATTTTTGCAGAAAATTACAATATTAACAGAGATATTAACAATGTCTAAATATTAACACAGCAAAAAGGAATCGTTAGATTTTCTCATGAGAGTCTACCACTTAAATCTCCTTATAATGACTTAATTTACAAACCAAAAAGAAGCTACATTTGATTTCAAGCTGTTTCAAGCATAAAAGAAATTAATATAGGCAGTTGTATTTCTCTATAACCTACAAATGCATACTTTTCTCTATGAAGTGAATAGAAACTACTTAATCTTTCGGTGACAGATTAAGAATGGGCTTCTGGAAGATTGATCAAGCACACCAGGCTCAAACTACCTAAGTATACTACTTATACAAAGAACTGTTTCTGAACCTGATTTTGTTTAACTTCTAGTAAAGAAGAATGTTCTTCTCTAAATATTAGAGCTGGAAAAAAAAATCAAAATGTTTATCATTTAAATTTCTTTAAACTACATGGAATGTATGCATGGAAAAAATGTTGGTAATGTCAAGACTTGAAACTTTCTTGCACAAAACACATAAACTATGACTTAAAAAAAACATGTCCCAGACTGTGACTCACCTGGAAAAAAAAATCTAAATATGGTACTATAAAAAGCTCTTTTGTGGAAAATAGGAATGAGAAAAATGAGAATGAAATAAAATTTCCAGATTAGTAACCTAAGTTTTGAAGAAAGGGCAGTAGTTAGGACAAGCAGGAAAAAACCTTCTGAAGAACAGAAATATCAGTGTTTTGTGGAAGTCTGGCTTCAAATCAACTTTCTACTCTGACTTAAGGTCTTTTTAAAAGACCTAAGCATGTCTTCAGCAGTTACCAATACTTGGGACTATTCAATTGTAAGAAGTTTTAGTACACTGGAAATAGTCGCAAAGGCAGTAAGCACTGCAGTATGAAATGTGAAAAAGGCAACCCTCTAATCATTAAAAAAAAAAATCTGATTAAGTGAACAAAATTTAAATGTAGAACAGTTTAGGAAATTAAATGCTTCCTATCACTCCCTGGACATTGAATCATTGCTGGACTCATCATTATCTGATAAACAATACAATGAACTGTAAACAAGATCATTAGGTATATGAATCAAAGTTACAAAAGTCAAGATCTGATGTCAGCAAACTGAACTCAAACCAGTTATCAAGACGTCTGCTTGCTTGATTGGTTTTAAATATTTCCTAAAGACACACAGCTTAGGTAATCATTTAAATTCAATACCCTCCATAAATTTTTAACTGCTATCCAGTTTCAAGCAGATCTGACAAAAGGATCAAGGCCTCAAAGACAGTCTGACTCTAAACAACTCCTAGCAATTACAGCTTGGAGGAGAAACACTGCCAAGAGAAAATCAGAGAAAATTTAGCTCCGCTCATCTCATCCAGCAGCAGCCAAGTGGTTAATACAGCAGAAGGAAGGGACGCCATTCAGAGGGACCTTGATAAACTTGAAAGGTGGGCCCTTGTGAAACTAATGAGGTTCAGTACAGCAAAGTGCAAGGATTTGCACTTGGGTTGAGGTAATCCCAGATATGTATGCAAACTAGGAGAAGAACTCATTGGGAGTAGCTCTGCTGAGAAGGACTTAGGGGTCTTGGTTGATGAAAAACTTAACATGAGCCAGCAGAATGCGCTTGCAGCCCGGAAGGCCAATGGTATCTTGGGTTCCGTCAGAAGAGGGAAGTAGAGAGGGAGGTGATTGTCTCCTTCTATTCTGCCCTTGTGAGGCCCCAGCTGGAGTACTGTGTTCAAGTCTGGGGCTCTCAGCATAGGAAAGATGTGGAGCTTTTGGCGGGGGTCCAGAGGAAGACCACAGATATGATCCAAGGACTGAAGCACCTCTCCGATGAAGACAGGCTGAAGGAACTGGATTTGTTCAGCCTGGAGAAGAGAAGGCTGTGGGAAGACCTCATTGCAGCCTTCCAATAATTTAAGGGAGTTTATAAACATTAGATAAAACAACTTTTTACACAGATAGATAGAGACAGGACAAAGGGGAATGGTTTTAAACGAAAGAAAGGGAGATTTACATTAGATTTCAGGGGGAAGTTTTTTACTGAGAGAGTGGTGAGGTGCTGAAACAGGCTGCCCAGAGAGGTGTTGGATGCCCCGTCCCTGGAGGTATTTATGACCAGGCTGGATGGGACTTCGGGCAATCTGATCTAGTACTTGATCTAGTGGCTGGCAACCTTGCCTGTGGCAGAGGAGTTGGAACCTGATGATCCTTGAGGTCCCTTCCAACCCACGCCATTCTATGATTCTAAAATTGTATGATTCTGTGATTCTGTGTTTCGATGATTCTATGTCATAAAATGACATTGTAAAAAAAGGGAGGTAAAACAAATTTTGCATACACATAATTTCATATTGTTTCTATACACTGCAATGAAACAACGAAGCTTCAACAATCAAGCCTTATAAAAACTCTTTCCTTCATGAGTTATATTTAAATTCTGCCGTATCCTAAAGAACAGTTAGATGTATGAAAGAAGAAAATCTACAAATGGGAAATCAGGAAGTCATTTCCTTCTAAAATTGGGCTCAAGACATAATACTGCAGATTTCCTACACACTGTCTGGACTGTAGTCATTAGCATTTGACGTACAAAACATGCCAGTGGAAGCATCTGCCTAGTGTGATGATCTTGATGCAATCAGAATGTATTCATCCTAAACAAAGCAAATCATGTCTAATCTACTCATCCTAAGCAAGACCAGAGAGAATTAACAAAAGAAAAGTACACAGAAAATTCTTATATAAATCAATCTTGACAAAACTGTTTCATCAGTAGACGAAAATTTATTAACAGATTACTGAAGTAAAATTATGACAATAAAATTTGTGGCTTCAACAATCAGCCAAATGGATCCATCAGTGCTAAAACTAACAAGAACTGAGTGATGCTGATTATTGAAAAGACCTTCCCATGCAGAGTGTTGTCTGCCAGCTAGTTCATGTATAACTAGATTCTCTAAAAAAAGGAAACTTGTGGAGATAAAGGAAAATAAATTAGAATTGTACAAGATGCAATAAGTAGTTCAAAAGCAAAATGCATTTGAAGACTCAGTTCATGATTCTGATGAATTCACAACCCCTTGCCTACTTCTGACACATACAACTCTGTTTTACAAACAGAATTTTTCAGCTATGCATCTTATTTCAGAGATTATTACTACCATATATTAACTTCTATTTCAGAACTGCAATCATCACACTGATAAATTTATGCAGAAAAGTTTCATAATCTTCTTCATAGTTTTTTTGGCATTTTGGAACTCTGTAGTTCTTTTTCTAGCAATTTCTTTGAAAGAAAATCAGCCATATTTTGAGTACAGGCAAAAATAGTAAATTCATATAAACAGATAGATTTATAATTTCTCTTTCAGGTTTTAGTTAGTTTTTTGAAGAGTTTATTTACAAAGGACAAATCTAGCATATCTTAGTCCATATGCATGAACATTTATCTATAGGGCCAGAAAGATAGACCTTTTAAATATATACAGTAAAGTGTGTTTCTAAATAAAACGAGTAATAGAAGCAACAATCAGACATGCTTCCTAGCTTGTACTGAAGTAAAACACTCATACAGTTACAGGCAGATTCATAACTCACTAGTATGGCAATGGAAAAAAAAGAAAACTAACCAAAAGAGAATCAGTGGTTTAGCTGAGGCTCAGCCTGTCCCAAAGTTTATACACTTGATGTATGTGGTTAGTAATTCCCTTGAATTCAGTTCTGAATGCAACAAACCTCAGTAAGTGTCATTTAGCTTTCTATCTAATAAGGAAATTGAAGAGAAATTTAACTGAAAAGCATGGCATAAAAAACAAAGGAGAAGAAAAATAAACAATGAAGTTATTTTTATTAGTGCAATACTCATGTATTATTGCAACAATTCATGATGGTAAGATAGGCTGATTTTAGATCATGTGTGCTTTAATTCCTTGTTACTAACATACGGGTAAGGTTCTTTTACCATGGCTTTCAATTACACTTGTTGAAAAGAAGTGAAAAAATAATGTTACAGTCAAAGTTGTGGTACACTAATTCTGTGTAAGGAAAAATAAATGTTTGTAACCAAAAATACTTGGTCCAGAATTAATATATTCTAGCAAAAATGATACATGCTAAAACACAGAGTTTTTACCCTGCTTTATTAAATAATGATTTTTCATTAGAAGTGAAATGATGTCTTGTAGTTTTTGAAAATATTTTATGCAATTATTAGAATCCCTTAAATTGTGTAGAAGATAATCTGAACATTTTATTTCTCCTCATTTTTTTTATAAAATACTAATACAAATTAAGAAATGTATGTGTTAATGTACACTTCTGCGTGTCAGTCAGTCAGCTCGCCAAAACCTTCCACTCAAAATAAAAGGGACTAGACATAGGGATCCATTTGTTCCTGAATTTGCAGGAAAACTAAGACATTTTCTGTAGTTTAACTGCTTTATTGTATTTGATCAAAGATATGGCTTTCCCTTTGTCTTTCCAAAAGTTTGGAATTATTAAATAGAGCACAGAATGTAATGACAACTTTGTGAAACCTAAAACCAAATATACATTATTGAAGGTTGTTTTTAAAAGGCTTGCATGTGTGTGCATTTGTGAGGCACCAAAAAAATTCTCTTTTCTACAACACTTTTAATGAGCCTTCTTATTGCTCGACTAGATTTTACATAATGTGTATTACCAGGGAGCTTTGTTTTTCCCTGGAGCTTTGTGATCTCTACTATTGTTTATAAATCTCCTCATTCAAATAGCTTAATGTATTTCCCAGTGGATGTACCTATAGCTACTAGTCCATTATGTTCTACAGGGGCTCATGCAATGTCTGAGTCCAGATTACAATATTCTTACTGGCCTTGAGCCAATCAGAAAAGGGAGTAGGTTTCGTTATGCAATTTAATTCCAGAAGACATTCACATATATTGTTGACTGAATTCTGAGTACTTACAGAGCTCCAGCTGTTGTGTCAGATTGGTGTACACAAAATGAGATGGATAAAAATGAGCTTCCTGTTAGTGGTCACACAAAGAGTTTCTAACAAGAGTACTCTGGCATACGCTTTTGAATGCATGAATGTGAGAACATCCAGTCTGACATCAACACTGACAAGTCATTTAACTGGGAGAAAGGCAGACTACACTGTAGTTCAATATTTGTGAACAGCTTAGGTTTTGATTGTCCATAATGTAAAAAGTGATCTTAAAAGTCTCTAAAAGTTGAGAGAAAGAAATAGAAGAAGAAAACAGATACATGTGTATGGAAGAAGTCAAATGCATGACAGATTTGAACTTTGAATGTGTTACTTTTTGTAGTTTTGTACCATGGAAAAACATAATTCACCTGTGGAATCAAAACTGTGCAGTTATTGCAGTATACATATTCTAAAAGGACTGGAGAACAACCCACATGTGACAAGAGTATTTACTTGTAACCCAACTCTCCCTTACTCAGTGTTTAATTGAAAGAAATCCTCATTGGTTTCAGTATTTCAGTTGTGTCATACCTGTGCTTCATACGAAAACACTAGAAAATTGAAAAAATAATAGAGAGACAATATTGGTGAAATCATACACTTCCTCAGTTGCCTTCTCCCCATGAATTTGGATTTTAAATGGATTTCACTAATACATTCCTACTTCACTGACAATCAACGCGATTTTGAAAACAAAATATATACTGAAATTGTACATACTCTGAGGAAACCTGGGTGGATTGTCGTTGACATCAGTGAGTGTGATATTTACTGTTGTTGACCCTGACAGTCCTCCAACTTGTCCAGCCATATCTTTGGCTTGAATGACAACGGAATAATGCTCTCTGGCTTCCCTGTCCATGTTATGCAAGGCAGTCCTGATGACTCCTGTGGTGGAAAGAAAACAAACAAAAGAAAGAAAAATGAGGATTAGCTTGCTCTAGCAAAGGGAAATGCTAAGCATAACTGTTCCTTTCAGGAAAGGTGGAAGAATGGAAGTTTGTTTCTGGAAACACAAAGCTTTTCTATAATCCAAAAGGCAATTGATTGCCTTCTGTGTAACAAATAATACACAATGGATAATATACAGAGATGTTTGATATTGCTCCACTATTTCTTTTTAGAGCAAAAATGCCAGACACTAGCCAGTCTACTTGCTTCAGAATATGAAAAAAAAACCACAAAGCCTACATAGGTTGCTCGGAAAGTAACGCCTCCTATTTATTTCCATGGAAACTACAACAAAGAGTATAATAATAACTCTATCTGACTAAGCAAATTCTCAGCTACAAAATACTGTTTTCCAACACAGTCATCATCACTAGCTATGCATTTTTGCCAGCAATGAACAAGAGCCTGCATACTGCACTGGTAAAAATCTGCTCGAGCAGAGGTGACCCACTGTTGTTGTCACTGCTGAAACGCACCACCCAGTGCCATGGTGCCAACATAATAAAATAGGAGACATTACTTTAGGAGCAGCCCTTATATATAAGAAAAATTATATTAGTATATTAATAAATAATGAATCCAACATTGCTAAAATGCAATCTCAGTTACTACAACTGTTTAAATATCTACTTAATAGAACTACTACTGAGAATTCATATCTCAATGGAGAAGTCACAGATAACTATTTTTTAATAAAAGTTAATTTCAGACTAAAGCCACTTATCTTTTAAAACTACCCCAAGCCCATACTTTCTTATTTATACTTATAAATCATGCACACTTATCTTTGTAAGTGTAAATTATATAACAATTCTATGCAAAGTGAAATATAAGCTTTTATTGTTTTCACTACTGTACAGAAAGAAAACTAAAACTGAGTTAGTTAGAATAAAATTCTATTTATCTTTATGCATCACAACCAGGAATTTATCTTAACATTTAATCAATCATACATGCACAAGTAAAGATTACTGTAACAGAGTAACAGTCAACTCTGTGGGTTCAGTTCCAGTGTTGATATATCTTTCATTCATGATGATGTCTGTAAACGGTAATTTATTTGATCACAGGCTGACAGAATGTTCATGGAGTTCAGTAAATGGAAATGTCAAGTGTTGTGACAGGGAAGAAATAAGGCTAGGCACCACAAGTCCATGTTGTGGACACATCAGCTGGAGAGCTAATGCCATTGGTGAAAATGCAATCGAAAAAAAGGCAGTAGTAAGAAACTTCAGTTTTCTGAAGTACACAATAGCTGCTGATTACTTAAAATTCCCCAAAGGGTATCAGTATCAGGAAGTGCTGTGGTTTAACCTGGCAGCAGCTCAGCACCAGTTGTTTGCTCACTCCTCCCTCCTAGAGGAATGAGGGAGAGAAATGGGGAAAAAAAATGAAGTAGAACTAATGGGTGCTGATAAAAAAAAAACTATTTACTAAGACAGAAATGGAAGATAAAAGGAAAAAAAAATAATAGTAATGATAATATTATATATATCCAAAAGAAAGTGATGCACAATGCAATTGCTCACTACCTGCCTACTAATGCCCAGCCAGTCCCTAGGCAGCAGCTGCTCCCCTGGTCAACTCCTCTCCATTTTACATTTTTTTCAAATGATGACATATAGTATGAAATAACCCTTTGGCCAGTTTAGGTCAGCCGTCCTAGTTCTGTCTCCTCAAAGCTCCTTGTGCCCTCTCCCTGTCAGGACAGTACAAAAAGTTGAAATGTCTTTGGCTTTGTGCAGCCACTGCTCAGCATCCACTAAAACATTGGTGTGTTATCAACATCGTTTTCCTCCCAAAGCCAAAACACAGCATCATACCAGACACTACGAAGGAAAAATCAACAATGTCCCAGAATTTAAACCAGGACAGATGGGACAGTGTAAATATTTCCTTTAAATTATAGAAACAGGGTTGGTTTTTGTATTTGTTCTTCCCCAGCCCCCCCTCCCTCCCCAAATTTAGCTGTAATATACTGAAATTAACCACAATTTATTGGTTGACTCTTCCAAGGCAAAAAATGTTTCATATTCAGTTTATAACTGAGTATGCATTTTCATCAAAACCAATCATAGAATCATAGAATCCTTAGAGTGAGAAGGCACGTTTGAAGGCATCTAGTCCAACTCCCCTGCAATGAATAGGAACATCCACAGCTAGATCAGGTTGCCCAGGGCCTTACCCAACCTTATACAGCCTCATCTTGAAAGTCTCCAGAGATAGTGCATCAACCATTAAGCTTCACAAAATCTGATCCTACTGTACTGAAATTTCATTTTGCAAAAAAAAAAAAAAAAAAAAAGCAAATTTAAAAACAAAGCAAGTTCCTTTTAAAGTAGCAATTGCCCCTGACTGTCAGCTACTTGGTAAGGGCTCCTATACAGCATGCAAGAAGACAAGAAGTTCATGCTAAAGAGGGCTATCCACCTATCTAAAACTGTGAGCAAAGAATTTGAAGAAGAAAAGTGTCACAGGCCTTTTAAACTTAAATACAGTCTGAATCTCTGTCTCTTATTTGTTAGGCAGTACTGCTACCCTGTTAACTGGCTACTTCTCAGATATGTTTCCAATATTAATCTTTATTTAAAAAGGAAAGCAAGAATGAAAATGTAAGATGTATTCATCATTACAGAAATTCCCCCGTACTGTTTCTGATGTTAAAGAAAGACTTTTGACAGTTATTGAAAACTATACACATCGTGTGGAAGTTTAGACCTTGGAGCAGAGTTGCAGACGCAGCTCTGGATCTCTGGACTGCTTAGTCTAGTCATGCCAATTTCCATCTTAAATTATGTGAGATCTATTTTCCCACATGGAAGGCTACTCCAGAACACACTTTTTCTTCAAACTTGTCTAAAGGTATACACCTCTAAATCACAGTAATTTTTGTTTTTCTAGTCTTGAACTGTACATTTCCCAATTTCAGTTTATCTTTCTTGATTGTTAATGACCAGACACTTGCCTGCATTCCAATTCAGATATTATAACCACATTTACCAATTAGAGCTTATATTTTCATTTTATTTTCAGATTAGACGTATGGATGGTTTACATAAAACAGAGTTGCTCAAGACTTTCTCCTACAATGATATTTCTAAATTAATGAGAGCAGAGTTATTGGGCTCTTATAATCAGCCCTGCAACATGGCGTTTCATTATGCTCTTCTTGCTCTTGACCTCAAAGAAATAAACTTCTTCCTCTTTACTCACAATTCTTCACAACTTTTTGGTATCAACAGATTTCCTCATAACAGTCGTGTATTCATCCTCAAAACATCAGACAAAATTGACCAAGAAGAACATCGTAATCTCAAGCTCTTAAAAAAAGATTCAAGTCAGCCTACTATTCTGGATATCTTCTTTTCCTTCCTTTTACTCAACACATACTAATTTGAGGAAGAACACAAAATATTTTCATTTTGTCAAGTTTAATTTCCTTCTCCAATCAGACTCTACAAATCCATTTTTGATAGTTTACCACAGAAACCAAGATATTTTTAGTCGTGTGGACAATTATTAAGAAAATGTCTGTGATAATCAAGTGTCTAATTGTGCATTTATCAAAGTATTTAACTATATTCTTACCTGACAGTGTGATGCACTTGAAATAATTTAACTTATTGCTTATACGTAAGAACTTACTTTAGATTCAGTAACCAAGGTACAATTTTAGTCAGCTTTCTCTTACAGCCTATTCATGGAAGATGTGTGAATGGAACCTTCCTAGAATAAATGATCGTTCATTTTAACATTCTTAGCTTAAAGGTTTTCTACCTAGTGGGAAAAAAAAAAAAAATTGCTTTGCTTTAACAACTATCTAATTTGTCATGTGCAAGTTAGCTTTTTTTTTGTATGGAAAATATCCATCCTGCTGTTGTATCCTGCTAATCAGTAGAGATTTTCTGAAGATAGGTCTTATTAGATCTCTTATACTCTAGTTTCTTATTTGTCTGTCTTGTCATAAACACAACCAGTAAACTGACTGCGTAACTTTTACTAATTACTGAGGAAAGAGAACTGCTACAGAGAGCAACTTCATGAGTATTACTTTTATTTTTTGAAGAAAAAAAATCTATTTTTATACCTGTGTTGCTGTAGGACATATAGTTAGCTTTTTTATTTTAACTTAATGTTCTGAATATATTGTATATACTAACATACATTTCAAAATCTAGTACTATCCTACCTTGAGAGAGGTAGACATATCCTTTTTATGAGAATGAAGCAGGACTTCTGTGGCTTTTGACTTTCAATTTATTATTAGTGATTAAACTCTTTTCATAAATCTTAATGAGTAACAGCTTGAATTTAGAAAATAAAAAAATCTTCTGCCAAAGCCTCCCGAATTAGGGGACTGGAAGAGATCTTCACTGATTGAGCACAAAATTCACCAATTTATGTGGCAATTGCAAGGATGCCAAATGTAATCATAGCATCTTCCACTGTTTTCATAATCCAAAACATAATCAAATGAATTAAATTAAGAATCTGCTGCCATGCTGCCTGCCAGCAAGCAGAGAAGAAACACAGATCTGCCACATACGATTGCTGCAAATCAAAGGAATATATATTACAGAAATACCATAGCAACTGGCCACCCTATTTGAGCAGGAAGCTGTCATAGAATCATAGAACGGCTTGGGCTGAAAAGGACCTCAAAGATCATCGAGTCTCAACCCCCCTGCCAAGTGCAGGGTCGCCAACCACTAGACCAGGCTGCCCAGAGCCACGTCCAGTCTGGCCTTGAACGCCTCCAGGGACAGGGCATCCACAACCTCCCCGGGCAACCTGTTCCAGTGCGTCACCACCCTCTGTGTGAAAAACTTCCTCCTAATATCCAACCTAAATCTCCCCTGTCTCAGCTTAAAACCATTCCCCCTTGTCCTATCACTATCCACCCTCACAAACAATCGATCCCCCTCCTGTTTATACGCTCCCTTCAAGTATTGGAAGACCACAATGAGGTCTCCCCGGAGCCTTCTCTTCTCCAAACTAAACAAGCCCAGTTCCCTCAACCTTTCCTCACAGGAGAGGTGCTCCAGCCCTCTGATCATCTTGGTCGCCCTCCTCTGCACTCGTTCCAACAGCTCCACGTCCTTCTTGTGCTGGGGGCCCCAGGCCTGGACACAGTACTCCAGATGCGGCCTCACGAGAGCTGAGTAGAGGGGGACCACCACCTCCCTCTCCCTGCTGACCACTCCTCTTTTAACGCAGCCCACAACATAGTTGGCCTTCCGGGCTGCCAGCGCACACTGCTGGCTCATGTCCAGCCTCTTGTCCACCAGGACCCCCAAGTCCCTTTCCGCAGGGTCATTCTTTCTCTTGTCAATAGTTAAAACATATGTATATAGCTTCCAAATTTGTCAGTTCCATTCAATTAAAATTGTTCAGACTTCCTGAAAAAAGTAAATTTTTCTCAGCATCTTGTAAGCTGGTTGAATCAGGGCACTACCATTAGGGATGTTTTTCCACTGAAATGATGTACATGTTCCACTGACTTCAGAGCACTGCTACTTCCAAATCACTGCCCTTTGGAAAGGTATTTCCTGGACTTAGCAATATTTTATTGCTCGTTTATTCCACTTGGATTGTAGTTACTCCTGCAAACATTAACTCTTCCCTTTGGTCCAGAAACTTGCATTAAAATTATCAGCTAATACAGCATCAAGATAAAACCAACATTTTGGTGCAAATCTCAGTATCTAATAACATAAATGATCAGCCTGCTGCACTGACATTTCTACGCTGCTTTCATACTCAAATTCTTTCATCAAACCTAAGCCTGGCGTGACTCTACATGGCTATAAAGATAGAGGTGTCTTTTATTTTTTTCTGTTGAACAGTTAAAACACAGATATCTATGCCTGAGAACCTCTGTGCAGTAAACTTGAGTTTATAGCACAACTCCAGTGGTAGCTGGTAGGTTGTCTGGCTGTAACTTGAAGTATGGTGTATAATTTTTTTTTTCTTTGTTTCTGTTTTCTAGCAAGAAAGAGTTAATCATAACAAGTACAATAGGTTTATACTGTAGTACACTGAAGACTTAAATGTTTTTTAATACAAAAATGAAGATGGAACAGAATGAGGTTCTTCTACCATAATAATGAGACAGTAAAATATTGACTCATTAGATTTAGTTGGGCAGAGTATGACATGCACCATCAATTCTGTAAATATTTCCTAGTTCAAGGGAACATCTTATCACCATCTACACAAAACAAGTATGAGCTGGACTATAAGAATGAAAGTGGCCTTGATTTTCGTAAAATATTTTCAGATCCTCTCAGAAAAAAACAACAAATCAGAAAAAAACAACAAACCAAAAGTAGTGGGGCAGTCATGCAGTCAGCACTTGGGCAGTCCAAAAGGCGAGCAGCAGAGTCACTGGATGCCACAGAGTTGGATATTTCTTTTTCTACTTAATAAAGCAAGAAACATATTTTACAAATACATTACTATCATAGATCATACAATGTTTGGGTTCGAAGGGAACTTTAGTTCCAACCTCCACTAGACCAGGTTGCTCAAAGCCCCATCCAGCCTGGCCTTGAATGCTTCCAGGAAGGGGGCATTCACAATCTCGCTGGGCAACCTGTTCCAGTGTCTCAGCACACTCACAGTAAAGAATTTCTTCCTGATATCTAGTCTAAATCTACACTCTTCCAGTTTAATGCCATTTTCCTTATCCTTTCACTACCTGGCCTTATAAAAAGCTCCCCCCCAGCTTTCTTGTAGGCCCCCTTAAGTTACTGGAAGGACACTATAAGGTCTCCTAGGAGCCTTCTCTTCTCCAGGCTGAAGAGCCCCAACTCTTTCAGTCTGTCTTTGTAGGCAAGGTGCTCCAGCCCCCTGATCATCTTTGTGGCCCTCCTCTGGACCTGCTCCAACAGCTCGATGTCCTTCTTGTGTTGGGGGATCCAGAACTGGATGGAGTACTCCAGGTGTTGTCTCTTAAGATTACTGTCAAACTCATTGCACCAAAGTAGATATAAATTTTGTAATTAGTCAAAACTTTGCAATTCAGACTCTTTTTAAGCAACATTTCCAATGTTTCTTGGAAAGTAATCTAAGTATAGCTTAGGTTTTAGTATAATTTATGCAACTTGATACATTCACTGTCAAAATGCATTCCTCCAAATATCTAAGATATTCAAGTTTAACGGTAAATTATTTATCTAATGGATTCCCCGTGTTAAAAGGCATATAGTACCACAAGATCTCCCACGGAACTCAGGCAATTAACATTACTAGCGCTGTATTGAAACTAGCAGTTTGATTTTGGCTAAAGCACACCCTTCTAAAATCATGTAATTTTAAACTGAAGTGATAAAGAAGTACAAAATATTACCTATTTTCTCAACTGAATATTCCAATTCTTAATTGTGAAGTCAAAAGACTACCCTTTATTTGGTGGTATACAATTTCAAATTCAAAGCTTTGAATTTTGTTAACCATTACTTTGCTGTATTTTACTTTGTAAAGATATTGCTATATTCTCATGAAGCTACATTTCTGGTAAAATGGATTGTAAAAACAAGTTGCTTGAAAGCCATTTTTCTTACTCAAAATTTAGTGTTATTTTCTCTTTTCAGTTTCAAAAAATAGTTTTCTTTTTAAAAAAAAACTACAGACAAATTATGTGAATATTGGTATTTCAGTTCTGCCCTCTTCTCCCAGTACTAACTTCTAATGTAAATTTTGTATCAGAAATAGTACAGTCATCAGGGGCAGGGATGTGACTGTCTCTCTGGTGAGGCTTGAGTACTGTGTTCAGTTTTGGGCCCCTCACTACAAGAAAGACATTCAGGCCCTGGAGTGTGTCCAGAGAAGGGCAACAAAGCTGGTGAGGGATCTGGAGCCCAGGCCTTATGTGGAGCGGCTGAGGGAATCGGGGTTGTTCTGTCTGAAGAAGAGGAAGCTCAGGGGAGGTCTTATTGCCCTCTACAATTCCCTCAAAGGAGGTTGTAGTGAGGTGGGGGTCGGCCTTTTCTCCCGCATAATTAGTGATAGGATAAGAGGAAGTAGCCCCAACTTGCACCAGGGGAAGCTCAAGTTGGATATTAGGAGAATCTTCTCTGAAAGAGTTGTCAGACACTGGAATGGGCTACAAAGGAAGGTGGCTAAGCCACCTTTGCTGAAGGTGTTCAAGAAACATGTAGATGTGGTACTAAGGAACATGGTTTAGTAGGTAACACTGGTGGTATGTGGATGGTTGGACTAGATTATCTTTTCCAATCTTAATGGTTCTATGATTCTATGATTCTATGAAATTTAGTTTTCCTAATCTTTTGCAATACATTAAAAAAAATTATTTGAGAATTGTATTAGGCTTTTGTTTTTTTGCTTAATAGTGCAACAGCAATTAATTTTGAATTGCTTTATTCTTATTTTATGATATGGTTTTCCTGGATACATTTCTACCTTCCTCACTTCTACTATCAATCCCAGGTCCCAAATTATAGGACTTCGCATTTATTGAATTGAGTGGCACAGTCTATCAAATAATCCATGTTATTTCACCAGGATGTGCTGTTTTCATTTATTTTCAACATTCTGCTCATTTTGTGTTGTCCAAAACATTTACCAGCAATACTTTCATATAGAATTCTAAACCACACAGAAATTGAATCGATTTGTTCTTACCCCACTCCTTACCTGTGGTGGTACCTCTTTCTTTCTAGATGATCCTGCCTTGATGACAATTTTTTGCTGTCTCCCAGGTAGCCAGTTCATATCCAGTTAATGTGTGCTTTGTTGGTACTACTCATTACTATGTATTTTATTAGAATGCTGTGTAACTCATCATTTCCTGAAACAGTGCATTTGGGTTTAACTTGATCTTTTTACAGAAAAACATATTGAAAGGTATTATTGCAATTTTTAACAAGCTAAATACTTTCTCAACTATTTCATTTTAATTTATTTTGCATAAATTTGCCAGCCTAATGTTACAGATTTTATTTAGTTTTTCTTTCAGAAAACTGACACACATTTACATTCTGAAAATGTTCTGGTATTTATCTAGTAATACAGTATTTATTTAAAATGAGCATTGTCTTGATCAAAATTGCATTAGTAAGGTCTTCAAGTAGTGAAGAATTTATCTGAGACTGTTTCTGGGAAAATACTTTTCCCCAAGCAGATGTGACACAGCATTCTTCATAGCTGCTATTAAGACTGTATGGTGTGATAAGTTCACCTAACTTCTGTAGCATTCTTAGAATTTTCTACATCTTCATCCATTTTTTCTTCATGTTGTTATGTTCCATTTTTTCTCCTCCTTTCTTACTTGAAAAATTTTACTAAACCTATTTAAACTGTCATCTTGTCTTTCATGAATGCCAGTGGCACCAATTTTTTTCTGCAGAGCAGAATTCAATGACACACCTTTGCTTCATATGCACTTCCATGTCAGATACCATTCTGTCAGACTGCTGCTCTGCTGCCATCTGTCACACGGCAACAAAATGTAATGGAATATTGGTGGGAAGGTTCATCCTCTACTGCCATACCACCACCATCTGCCTCTGATGCTGCGGGCCAACACAGTAAAATAGAAGGCATCACTTCTGCAGCAGCTGTCATATAACAGAATACTTTAGTGGTTTTGCACTGACTAATGTTATTTCCTTGGAAGTGAATTAGTGGTTCTTACATTGCTCTGAAGAAACACACAGTTAGAAGCAAACAGGTCTCAATAGTTATTTCTCCAACTTCAAGAATATAGCCATCAATTTTTGATGCATTCCTGTTAAAGCAGTATGGATGTGCCTTAGGTAAAGCAGCCCTAGGCAAGACTAATGTTCCTGCTTTTCTGAAAATTAAGTTTTGGATTTTTTGACAAATCAATTAAAAATGTATTCAAAACCAAAAATGAAACTGTACTCTAGGGAAAACAACAAACAAACAAACAAACAAAAAATAGGAGGAAAAAAAAAAGAAAAAAATGATGACTGCTGAAAGCCCTTAAATAGTGAACACTGGCTGGGTAATGGAATACTTACATTATTATGCTCAGGATAACTATGTATCTATATAAATATATCTAGATACAGTATACAAAACTAACAGATTACTTTAACGTTGTTTATTTACTGAAACTTTCTCTGTTACAGATTACTTGTCAAGTAGACAAGCATAAGGATCAAGCAAATGATGTGCACATGAACATAAGGAAAGGGCAAAAAACAATAGGAACAGAGAAATTATTCATTAAGGGTAATTTCTTCACAATGTAAACTTGGGGTTGCATTTAATCCTTTAACAACCTTATGACACTTGAGAAGAACAAAACAATTAAGTAGAAAGGGGATGCTTCTGTAACCCCTGAACACAGCAGATGGGAATTAAGTACCAGAATCCTCTGAAAGGAAATCCCATTTGACAGGAAAGAGTTTAGAACTATCTGAAGACTGATTGCTTATATTCACGAGCTTTGAAATACCCACTCTCTTAAAACAGAAATAGTGTTTACCAGTAGTAAAAAACGTTGCTTCTTGTAACGTCACATGCTTACATATCCACCTACATGAAAATGTTTTTAATCTGTAGTTTCAATGAAATGACAAAATAACAGAGAGCTCAAGGTTAAAGTCATTAACATTTCACTCATAATCCACAGCTCCTTATTACTTACTTCATAATAGAAAGGAAAATTGATTGAATCACAGACATTACTTTGCATTTCTCATCTATTATTATTAAATTAGACTTCTATGCAAATTTAACTTTTTGTCTTTAAGAAGCACTTGAGAATGTATCTAAATAATTTGAGATAATTAACATAGTTGCCCATGATGTTGAATAATATTGTGGTTTCTTTTCAAGCAAGTCACCTTGATAAAGAGGGACAAGGAGACAGTGATTATTAGGCCGACAAAAAAGCTTTCAAATAAGGTCAAAACAGTGTCCAGCTAATTAAAACCTGAATGCAGCCACACAATCTTGGAAAGATTCCACATTTGAACAAAATTTCATATGCTGATTTATTTAATTACAATTGACAGACAGTGTCCAGACTTATAATTCACCTTGTCTGATAGTAAGTAAGCTTCCTTATCCAACAGACCAAGTTTTTACATGGTTGCGTTTTTTTCTACCCATGACACTTCCTCATGACATACCCATGAGCATGCCACTTAACCTAAATGTGTCAGTGACCCATAAGTAACATGTTAAGAACCTTATAGCAATATAGCTTAATTTATGTGTAATTGGCATAAGGTACTTAGATTTCAACCTTAGCGTTTATGCATGCTTATTTGTAAATTTCAAGGGCAAATGAAATACATTGAGACTGATGTCAATATGGAAATGCAAAATGTTTTTCATGTATAACCTAGGTACTTGAAAAACAATGAAACTATTACTGCTGGATGTAATGTGATTGTGGCCATGCAAGCTAATGACTATTCAAAGTAAAACTATCAAATTTAATCATCACTAAAATACAATCAGCAAAAATTCTTCACTTTAGAAATGGCTTAGCAGCAGGTTTAGTACAACTGAATGTAACCATCCATACATTCATAAGTACATACAAATATATAAGTGAAAATGATTAGATATAAGATTAATAGGTTTGCTTGAAGGAAAAATCTTATAAACAAAATTTTATTGTTGTATTTTCTGGAAAAAAAAAACTCTTTTAACTAAAAAAAAAAAATAAATCTATAAATTCACTGAAAGCTTAGTACTTAGAATAAAGTTCCAAACTAGTGAAAAAAAGTTCAAACTCCACATAGAAGAAGAAATGTCTAAGAAATTTAATCTGAATAAACAGAATGTTGACTTAAGAACAATAGTAGTTCAAAATAGGTATTTTTGAATGCTGAAAATGTGTAAACACAGCACATTTTTTACAACTTTCTGTTGCACGTATAAAATATGATGATTATATGTACAAAATGTAAAGATATCCTATATTAAAACTTCCGATATGCATGCTCACAAATGCTATTTCCTTTCTTAGACCTAACACTCACAAAACCTTTGTCTATTAGGTGACATAAAAGGTAGTTATTTACTTCTGTTGGGATGCATTGATCTGGAAGTTAGATATTGATTTGGTCAGAGTAAAGATAAATATCTACCTAGAGGCACAATAAATCATACAGTTGGCTGAGAACAGAAGTCAGTGTTGTTCCATTGCTATGGGTGCACTGCTATCAAGAAAATAAGTACTGAATTAGTAAAGTGTTGTAGTATGTTGAAAAGAAACCCCCACCCCCAACACTAAAGTAAGCTCAAAAAGCATCAAAATAGTCACACAAAATATAAAATACGATTTCTCTGTAACAACACAGTTTTAAAAAGTTGTTTCACTTTTTGATTTGACTGAATACATCAGTCTGCAAGGTGATCACCCTCTGCCTGAATATTAGTATTGAAAACACTTTTATGTCAAAACTGAAGCTTGCCTGCATTGATTCCGCATTCAGATAAAGCACAAATCTGAAAATACAAAAGCCTTCCCTTAAAAACTCTTACTGAATACTAATACTTCTGGGAATAACTCAGTACATATCTAGTCTTCAGCCTTGGGAAAGCCAGGACTTTGTTGCAGATCTCATTTACAATAAAGAAAGCAACTTTATAAACCAAGTCACAAGAACCACAATTTTATGCAAACTTCTATGCTGAGTGCTGGAGAATAAATAAATACAAATTAAAAAAAAATCAAAAGATCATTTTTCCTTTCCTCTTCCTACCTGCCATTCTCATCTACAGTCACTGAAATATGTAATAGCCTCCATGCAATAACTCTAGCTTGCCATTATTTCTTTGAGAATATAAAAAAGACTATCAACTTAAAACTTGATTTATTTGATCAACTGGCAACCAGTTTCATAAACTGCACTGATCTACACGACCCCTTCAGATGAACACAATATGTACATAGTTGCATAACAAATGCATAAATATGCCTTTTAAAGCTCAATGTAGATAAATTAAAATACACAAATTCAATTAAAGATTAAGTAAGCCTCAGTAATTGTTTTGTATCCTTTAAGTGCTTCACACTTTTATACAATTTGATTGTGTTTTGGCAGCTTAACATATTACAATATTTCAAACCTGCACTGAATCAGTGTCAGCTGTTTAAATATTTGACAAAATGTAATCTTGACCAAAGATGAAGGTGTGAAATTCAAATTTTACAGATAGAAATATTTGGGAAGATGTGAAAAAAATCAAATAACAATTGGTGCAAATTTCCACCAACCTTTTGAAAATACAATTTTCCTACGATTGATACCTTGAACGAGTTTATTTGTCTGCATAATTTGTTTGTGTTCTACACAGGCAAGAAAACAGATCAGCAGCAGTGTTATAATTAGAGTTTTTTTCCTTCTCTAGAATTATATCCTGTGCAAATATTTGCCTCATGCAGGGCTGGAATGAACAAAAAGGGGGACATTAATATTATCTAATTGTCCTTTTAACGAGAAATAAATTTTCCTAAAATCAGATCTATTTGCTCAGTTTCTTGTTAAAGAATCCACTGTACAATAATATAGAGAAAAGATAATATAAATATATTGATTGACCATTTGGTATGAAGTCAAAGATTGCTTACGAAATGTATGTTCTAGGTAGTGATGGGTATTAATAACAACAAAATAAAACAGATTCAGAGAAATATACCAGTTTTCACTCCATATATTATTCACTATGTTACTTTAATCAAAAGAAACATAGAAACATATTATTTTCCTGGTGTTTTCTTTGTGTATGCTTCCAGAGGAAGACTTTCCTCTAAACTTCACCTATAATAGAAAGCATCTCTCTTGATATGTAGCTCAGTTATCCAGAATGACCTGAGGTAATACAAAACAGTGTATCTAAAGCAATTTAAATGTACCTACACATATGGCAACTGATACGTAAATAAATGTTTTAAAAAGAGCATTTCATCTCCTGTACCAAGTTAGAACCTATAAAAATCAATTGGATCAGGTCAGCCATAGTAAATCCTAATTCAAGTGGACAGGAGCTTTCCATGTGCAGAAAATGCAGCAATTATGGTTTGCCATGTTTGGAACAGTAAAGTGTTTTTCTTGTCCGCTCTTCTTAAGATCTTCTTAAAGTACATTTATATAATGAAGATGAGCAGGAGCTCACATTGTTGATCTCGATCTGGTGCAAATCCACACACTTAAAATAAAGATAATGAAGCTGCTTCTGCAAATATGGCCAAAAATGGACGTTTTTTTTTTACCATTATGTTCATACCCTTATGTTTTCTGAATGCCTATTTGGGCCATTACCTTTCTCTTAAGCAATTCAATTAATCTCTCTTTACTTCTACTCACACTCATACATTTTATTTCATGTTTGTATTTTAGACTGTACTGAATTTTTTACCATTTTGTGGTACCAGAGAGAACCCAGTGCACCAGTGAGGCCAGATATCTGCTACAGACACAAAGTGGTGCTTGAATATACAACATGCAATAATTATTAAAAAAGACTTTATAAAAACAATGTATTTCTGCTGATTAAGAGCATCTTTTGGGAAAAGCTGTAAGTAAACCAGCACTGGAAGTGTAACTAGAGGAAAGCTCTATAAATTATAAGTTACTATAAGTTACTATAAATTATCCTGAACATAGAAAATTAAAAAGGTTTAAGTTGGGAAACATCTAAGAAGTACAATTTACTTCCTGGATGTAGTATAGTTATTTGCAAAAGTTAGTTGTTCTAACATTCAGGAAAGTGAAAATTCAAATGGACCATATATATTTTAAGTATTTCAGACTTGAATAAATGACATCTATATTCTGCTGCAGTTGAGGAGGAGTGCTGCCTATGTTAGAAAACTTCCAACATGTAATTGTCTAGAAAATGGCAGCAGTGCATAGTAGTTGCTTCAGCACTAGTAGACGTTGAACATTTATGTTCACAATATCTTCTTAGTTTTGATTAAGACTTGCGATACACTTGTAAAATCCACTTTTACCAAGGAACATTTTCCTATTCATAGGACAATTGTCAGCTTGACCTCAGAGAATATAGTATTCTAATAAATCCTTTTTAATACTTTCCAAACTTACTAAGAAGTAGCATTCTGAACATTGAAGTCTGAACAGTAAAACTCAAAACATATTTTGACACGCATAAAACTTTTGCATCGTGATCCATTACAGTTATACAATATCCCTTAGATTGTTTATGAACTGTGCTGCAAAAACCATTTACAAAAAGATTGGAGAACAGACTTTTATAACCGTTTCTAGAAGATATCATTTATCAAATGGAAAATGGCACACAAATCCTCAGAATCTTAAGAAAACGTAATGGTATACACATACATAGTTTGCAAAGGACACAGCTATATCACTCTGCTTTGAATGAATTAATATATTTTTCAAGAACAATTTTCTAAATGTTGTCTCCAAGCACTAGATCTTTTATTTTTGGTCTCACCACTCTGAACAAAAAAGCAAATTCTTGCAAAATAGTTTTCCTTACATAATAGCAAAACAGTGTAGATAAAACCAGTAATTTTCAAGCACATAAATGTCTGAAAACAGTCATTTAAAAACATGGCTTCAAAATAAGTGTGCCCACCTATACCTGAGAAATCATACCTAACACTAGGCAACAATATTTCAAAATAGTGACTTCACCATTAGTTCCCTGTATCTAAAAGATTGATTTGCAACAGAATACAAGGCGCAGTTTTAAAGATTCTGTTTTACTGCATAAAGCAGGGGGAAGTTATTAGTTTTGATAAACCTTACTATATACATGGAATAACTGGGGGTTCCATCATTTATTATGCCATATCTTGGATTATGTTACCAATTAGCACCATCTGAAATTCTTATTAACTATAATTATAATATGTGACAGCATGATTAATATTACCTAAATGGTTAGAATACACTTAGAACCATAGTCCAAGCAATGATGGCCATCTTCTCACTTAATGTCATGTAAAAATCATAAAATGGGACTACTCGCATCCTGAGGACTGACTGTGTGCCCACAACACCTAGTCCTGTGCAGAGCACTAGATGAACAGATGCAGTCCTTCCAGTTCCACATAAGTGCTCATGGAGACTTTTTAAAGAACAATTTCAAGCAAAGAATAGAAGAGGTTTGTATATGACAGTCTCACGTAAATACAACACTGTGAATTCTGCTGTAAAGATGGAATTTTCATTTTCTATTGCAAGGCTCCTGTTATTCTAAAGTCATATAAAAGGAGTCACTTGTCAAATCTGGGTATTTTTCATTAAATCTATATTCAGAAATGATACTAAGAGCCTCTTCATAATTAGAAATCTGTTTACACTCAGTTGTCATGTACATAAGTAGCAAACAGTGGGAAAATACATGGAGAACTGAACCTCATCTCACACTTCAAAGAGTTTAATTTTTTCTCCATTTGCATGTCAGATTTAAAAGGCTGAATTCCAGAGCTTTATCTTTCTCCTTTCATGTACAGTGATACCCAAGTTGGAGCCCTGGTTCTCCATGTTATAATATACAGCACTTAAATATGAAGTAGAAGAACATTTTCTAATTATCCTGTGGACGCGTGGATACCAGTTTCTACCCAAATAGTCAAGTTATTCTACTTGCAAAAATTTTCAGTTTTGCTTTCAGAAATGTTTCAGAGTCCTAGTGAATCATTACATCGTTTCCAGCTTTTCCTCTCCTCACATCTGCGTTCAGACTGTCTAGCTATCCGCCTCTGTAGAACACAATAATGTGAAGATTATCTGCCTCTAAAGGCTGCGCTCCAGGATCCCTGTGGTCTCTGACATTAAACACAAATTCCTTATGCAAAAGCACACCAATCCTGTAATTTATCAGAGTGTGTCCACTTAGAGGACAAACATGATTCGCAGCAGCTGAACACCGGAAGAAACCCCCCAGCATGAAGTATAACAAATAATTTAGATCACCTAACAAGAGTCTTAACCTGCATTTTATGTAAGTTTATTTTAAATACCTTCATCGCTAATTGCTTTAAATGGTTAGAAAAACATCAGTGACTGTGGTAGTGATGTTGTTTGACAGAGCTTGGTATAGCAGTGCATGCATTAAATAGTATAAAATGCAAACACTGCACATTTGAAAACAGAAGGTGAGCTGAGCCCTGCTTGGCAAGTCCTCCTTTGGAAAGAAACCGAATAAGATGTATATCATAGAATTGTGTATTTACTATGCATCAGTGACTTTCACTTTATTTTATCAGTTTGTTTTTATTTTTTAACTGCTAGCCCTGCAATTATAAGCTATGCACCAGTGTTTTTGACATGCACTACATTTCCTGTGGAGGAAATTTGACTATTTTTAATGATGCAAAAATATGTTATTTTAGTATGTCTATATTTTAATGGACAGTACCAATCAAATGATGCTGCCTGATGTGCCAGAAGTGCCTTAACAAATGCCAAAAAAATGTTCTTTCATTGTCTTTCAGCTTTACTCTGAGCAATTAGAAGTAATAAAAGGTCATCAGTGAACAGCACATTCAAGAACATAGCAAGTCTCATGAAATACACTGATATTTTGAAATAATTTATTAGAGATATTTATTCATAAAAAACCTCTTATTTAGATTATACTGCATCACGCTATGAATATTTTTGGACTGTTATAAAGGACCACTGGGTATACTGGTTATACACTGTTGGCCCAGCCCCCAGTGCTGGGGTTCAAGGACCGTTTGGTCAATGCTCTCAGACATAGGGTTTAAATTTTGGGTGTTCTGGTGTGGAGTAAGGAGTTGGACTTGATCATACTTGAGGATCCCTTCCAACTCAGGGTATTCTATGATTTTATGTCTTCTGGAAAAAAAAAAAAAAAGTTTCATCTGTCTTGTGAGCTAAGGAGAGAGCATTCTACAAAGAAAATCACCATGGCAGCAATGAAAATAATATGGTCTCTATTATCCCTATAATACACACTGACCAGCTGGAATTATTCCCTCATATCTAGATGAACATAATCTATAAGAATATTAGTTTCAAACATGAAGTCTTTCTGCCAGAAATGGATCTACCGAAATATAAAGTAAAAGAATCAGTGAGAAACAAGGCAGGAGGACCTGTGTCTTCCTGTCCTGTGAAGAGTAAACTACATTTGAAACACTCTCATCACACATTTGCCTACCATATTTTAAAGCTCACTAAGAAAGCTGGCATTTCTGAATGAGGAAATCTATCCTTGTCCTTTAATAAACTTTTTATAATTTTTCTTAATATATAGCCCAAATCTTTCTAGTTACAGTACAAAATCGTAAATAGGCTTTTTGCATATTTCCTTAAAACTTAATTTCAAGGAAATACAAATGGGCTAGATTACACATCACTGACTTTTTGTTTTGTTTTGCCTAGGCAGAGATTCAGTTGGTATTTTTATAATCAGAACCCAACTTTAAGACAAGTATCTTAAAAATAAATTTGTATACAAACATGCTACCAAAAGATAGTACTATCCTCTTTTTTTTTTTCCTTCATTTTAGATGTTTCTAGTGACAATAAAGGCTAACTTGCATTTTTGTTTAGCACCGTGTCAGCTTTAACCATATTTCACGCTTTTCTCAGTGGTGGTAACTGACAAGAGTTAACTGTATCACACACTACATTCTAATATAAAGCTGTTGAGCAACACTGAAATCATTTTCCAGGCCATTAGGTGCGTTCCCCACCTAAAAGACTGATATGTTGATAATAGAATAGAGATAATTCAAACAAGTACATGCAGGTGAAAACCTGTAAAATGACAAACACTGCAAGGATAATGGATTTTCAGCCACCACTTATAATCCTCTCCTTGAATACAATGTTTGTGTTTGGTAAATTTCTCCTGTGCAGCTGGCATATTATTGCCCCACAGTAACAGAGCATTTGGAGAGACAAAAGAATGAAACCAAATTCTGCGTGAACAAACTGAATTTCACAAAGAATTCTGGAGGGAATAGAGGAGTCGTCACAACATTTTTCAGAGCCAAATGATACGGTTTCTCTAGCATAAACAATATGACTATGTTTACATGAATAAGGAACTCTCAACTAGAAATTACAATCATTTGTTTCTTGAGCAGTTGTGGTTTTGTGCCATTATCTCTATTCAACCATGCAGTGATTCAAAACATGTAAAGGAAATAAAATGTCTTGACATATACTTATGAAAAAGGAAGCAGTAGAACTCAACTATGGTTATGTCCAAAATGAGTAGCAAAAAATCCCCAAATCCTAAACTCTTCTGATGCACTTTCAATGAGAACAGCCTATTCAACTCTTTAAAATCTATGATTTTCCCAAATTACTCAACACATTCACAATTCATATACAAAAAAACTATAATGGTTATTTTGCAATAGATACTACAGCAATTGAAATGACAGTGTTACGCAGAAACCTTAGATTCAAGCTTCCAAAACAATCCCTCCAATGTTTAAATGTTAAAAGTAAAATTGTTTTGAATTATTGTAACCAGAATATACTTGTTTGATAGTACAAATTTGTCTATGCTATTACACTGTATTTTTTACAAGAACCACAGAAAAACAATTCTATAAAAGAAAAGGGCTGGGTGCCAGTTGACTGCTGAAGTTCCTAAACTAATCTCATACCCATCACACCACTTTTACTGTTCTTCCTAAGCCTTACATTTAAATCACAGATAATCCTGAACCACAGCAGAATCTGGTTACAATCTCTGAACAATCTTCCATACTCAGAAGTTCTGTCCTATGAGCAGGTATTCCATATTATCAAAGGAAAGATAATCTAGTTACAATAGAAAAGATTCAAAAAAACCTGCAATTTATTTCAGCATACAGAACAAAATGCCAGCTAATTCACAATTCATGCTGTGAACTGGCAAGCTGATACTGCCTGTCTCAAAACTGAAAGCATTTCAATTGTAAATATTTATTACTTAGATTGCTCTAAAAGTAGTACCTCCTATTTATTTCCATGGAAACTACAAGTGCTACAAAGCGCACAATAACACTATTTGATAGAGCAAATTCTCAGTTACAAGACACTATTTTTCAGCGTAATCACCACTATTAGCTATGCTTTTTCACTAGCAATTAACAAGAGCCTGCGTACCATGCTCATAAAAGTCTGCAGCAGTAGAGGTGAACCGCTGTTTTACAGACACTATGACAGTGTTGTTGCTAGGAAAATATTGCCCACACAATCCATCTTTCATCAGTTCAAACAGATGGATGTCAGAAGGAGCCAAATCCACACTATGCAGTGGGTGTAGTAGGACAGTCCAGCCAAGAATGGCAATGCGCTCTATGGTCTTCAAGCTGGTATGGAGCTTGGCATTATCCTGTCACTAGAGAAAGACTGTCTACCTCTCTGGTGTGACTCCAGAAGTTTGTGCCTTCAGCTTAGTCAGCGACATGACAACAAGTTGAGTGGTGCATTTGACATGCTAGAGGGAAGGGATGCCATCCAGAGGGACCTGGATAGGCTTGAGAGGTGGGCCCATGCCAACCTCATGAAGTTCAACACGGCCAAGAGCAAGGTCCTGCACCTGGGTAGGGGCAATTCCAAGCACAGATAGAGGTTGGGCGGAGAATGGCTTGAGAGCAGCCCTGAGGAGAAGGATTTGGGGGTGTCAGTTGATGAAAGACTCAACATGAGCCAGCAATGTACAATTTCAGGCCAGAAGGCCAACTGTATCCTGGGTTGCATCAAGAGAAGTGTGATCAGCAGGTCGAGGGAGGTGATTCTGCCCATCTACTCTGTTCTCATGAGACCCCACCTGGAGTACTGCATTGAGTTCTGGATCCCCCAACACAAGAAGGACATCGAGCTGTTGGAGCAGGTCCAGAGGAGGGTCAGACAAGGGCCACGAAGATGATCAGAGGGCTGGAGCACCTTGCCTACAAAGACAGACTGAGAGAGTTGGGGCTCTTCAGCCTGGAGAAGAGAAGGCCCATAGGAGACCTTATAGCATCCTTCCAGTAACTTAAGGGGGACTACAGAAAAGCTGGGGAGGGACTTCTTATAAGGGCAGGTAGCGGCAGGACAAGGGGAAATGGCTTTAAACTGGAAGAGCGTAGATTTAGACTAGATATCAGGAAGAAATTCTTTACTGTGAGTGTGCTGAGACACTGGAACAGGCTGTCCAGAGAAGCTGTGGATACCCCCTCCCTGGAGGCATTCAAGATGCAGCTTTGAGCAACCTGGTCTAGTGGAGGTGTCTCTGCCTATAGCAGGGGGGTTGGAACTAGATGATCTTAAAGTTCCCTTCCAGCCCAAACCATTCTATGATTCTATGACACAGAGACAGAGTTTATGGGTTGTCTGGGATGATCTGGAACAATCACCCCTTTCCTATCCCAAAAGACAGTACACATCATGTTAACCTCTGAGGGTTGTGTCTTGAACCTTTCATCAATGAGGAATTCACACAACATCACTCCATGGACTGTTGTGTTGACTCCAGTTCATAGTGGTGATGCCATGTCTCATCACTGGTAATAATGTGATCCAGGAAACTGTCACCTTCAGCTTTGTACTTGTTCAACAGATCCTGACGAACTTGCATATGCTGTTCTTTCTGTTCCTGTGTGAGCATTCATGGGACAAACTTAGCACAAACTTAGCGAAATTCTAACATTGCCACCATTGTTTCCAGTGCATCAAACCCAATATTCAGCTCCATACTCAGATGCCTGATTGTAATTCACTAATTTGTGAAGATGAGCTGATTGAGACTTTTTTTTGTGGTGTGGCAGCTGTGCATGGCCATCTGTAATGTGGCTTGTCCTCCACATCGCTGTTGCCTCTGTTGAAGCACAGCACCCTTCACCTCACTGTGCTCACAATCACTATTTGATCTGCATGGAGGAATTCAGTTCCATACTTTTGCTTCATATGCACTTCCATGTCAGATGCCATTTTGTCAGACTGCCCCTCTGCTGCCATCTGTCACGTGGCAGCAAAATAAAATACAATATAATAGGATATAGGTGAGATGATTCACCCTCTACTGTCATACCACCAACATCCGCCACAGACATTGTGTGCCAATATAGTAAAATAGGAGGCGTTACTTTTGTAGCAACCCTTTACTTTGACCAGGTCGAGAGCATGTAAAACACTGCACAAATATTGTGAAACTAAAATAAGCAGTGAATACACTCATTTTGATTAGAAAAATGTCCTCCTACTACGCAGCTTTTAATTTGTGTGCTCATGTATCATTCACCAGGCATTTAATCTTTTCTGAAAATCAGGAAATCAGGAAAGAGAGAAAGACTGATGAATAAATGCATTTAAAATCTCTACAGGAGCCAAGTAGGAAAGAAGTAGGAAGCAAAGTTAGACAGGCAGGGACACTGCACACTGAACTGACATTATACATGTCCAAGGGTTTCCCTACCTCAAACCACTCATCTACAGAATGTTTCAAAATATTGACCGAGGGAATTGTGTAAAACTTAATGGAAACAAACAAATAAACAAACACCCTAGCAACAAAATGAAATCCTGAAACGTGCAGTCCTGTGCTTTATATAGAATGTACTGCCATATGATATCTGGCAAGAAATTAAAGGGAAAGGACAATCTTAACTTTGTTTTCCTTTCTATTTCCCACTGAAGTTTTATGTTCATCTTCATACAAATGTTTAGGAACTGTGAATCAAATAATTGTAATGTCATTACAATCTGACGGTAAAAAGAACACACAGGATACACTACTTAAATATATTGTTCTTAAGTCATAGGCCTGCGTTGGTAACTGTCCACTACAAATCTCAATTTTTGGCTAAAATATGTCATTCTTCAGTACCACATAATTCTGGATTTTACTTACAGAAGAAGCTCTTGCTAGTTTCACATAGAATTTCCTATTTATTTTGCACTTAAACAGTTGTCCACATTATATTTCTCTGTAGCTTTTCACAACGGTGATCTTAGTTCTCCTTTAGGAAATGTGAAATAAATTCCTGTTCCTTAAATTATAATTGAAAAACATAAATGGAACTGCCATTTGTTCTGTCTGGTTCAGAAGAAAAAAAATGCATCCTTTTTTTCACAGACATAGAGGAGACTCCATCTCCTTTCTTCTACAAACCTTCAAATTTATTCTCCACTATGGAAATATCTTGTTATAAGCTATATCGTAGAAATATGGTGTTATTAGCTAGACAGTTCTGAAAACAGATGTAGAGATAAAACACAACATAATTTACAATTACAATTAGTTATTTATCATTTCTTTAGTTACTGGTAATATTATTTCATGCGCGATGAAGGGACATGGTAAAATAAGACCCTAACTACGACTCCTGACATTATCTCTGATAGATCTCAAGCATATTTTGGAACTGTTTTTCTTTGTCTGGAAAAGCTTGAACTAGCAAAATATTTCCTAATCCAAAGTTACAGTGAAAGCAAAACAACGTCAGGAATATTTAAGAAAAAAAATACTAGAGATGACTAATATTTTAAAAGTTTGTTTTACTAAAGTTAAGTCCTTTTAATTTGAGTTGAATTCTCACTTAGAAAAACAAAAAGACTTTCAAAAACTTCTTTTATTTGTTTAATAAAACTGACTTTTCTGTACGTATTGTTTTAATAGCAGTCATCTAGGCTTTTCTAGCAAGAATTTATTTTCTAACACAATCACATTCGGCAGCCATGGAAAACTGTACATGTTCAAAAGCATGAAGAGAATTTTTTTTTAGTCACAAAATTCTTATTTTTATATCTTGATATTTTTATACCTTGACTTTATGAGCAAAATATGCATGTGTGTAACTAAAATGCTTGAGTATTGAAATTTTCTGCCAGATGTGAACGCTGGCAGCTTTCAAGCTTTTACTACTGTTCAGTCATTGAGTCTGCCTTTCAGGATGGCTGCCTTGAAGGTGGCAGATTAAATTTATATTGTTAAAGTTATTTTTTGTTAAAAGCCTCTGATAGCATAGCCCCTAGCTATCTGTCAAACTTCTTTCTCAGTCTTGTCCTGAGATGTTATGCTTATATAAAATTACTCTTTATAGACTGTAGCTACATCTACTTTAAAGCAAGTGATTTTATCTATACTGCTGTATTAGTACAGATTTATGAAATTCACGCCCCTATGGCTTCCATTTCTCCTTCTCTTTCTCCATCTTACAATTATAATCATTTTCCTTATACATTGCAAGTAGTTTACTTCTTAATAAACTTTCCCTGACAGTGGGAGTGTCCTGTTTGCCAGTATTGCTTAGCTTTTAAGCATTTTGGTGAAGCAGCAGGAACAAGTTGCTAAGAAGCATTTTTCTTCCTAGAGATGTGATAAAAGAGAATTTGCATTGGAACACACAGTCTTGGAGAAATATCAATATATAACTGGATTTTAGCTCTGCAGCTATATTTTATTACCGTCTCTCATAACAAATACACTTTAAAATCAATGGTCCAAGACACGGTTAAAAGGAAAGCTTGTGCAATAACCTCAGTGATTCTATCAGGAAAAAATCCAGTTAAAGTGTATAGATCTACAAGTATATAAATGTGGAAAGAATGAAACAAAAAAAAATTCAAGGTTGCATGAGCTCGCTGCAGAACTGGTCAAGAAGTGCATTACAAATACAGAACAAGTCTTCCCTGATCAACTTAACTACAATCTGTGGAAATTAACCCATGTCCATGTTTGAAGTGGGAAGTAAGAGACTTGCAAAGCCATCAGATTGTGTTGATTATTTCATCAACAGTGGTAACTTCCAGCAACATCTGGCTTTATTTTTACTTTCCTTGCTAACATACATGTAGTTGGTCGAAACTATCAGAATATTTTTAAATAGTAATTGCCTCATGTTAATTACTGGAATCTGAAGGAAGACTAACAGAGAAATAAACATTTTTTTCCCCAAGTCTCATAGGAATCAGCTCTTTTATCTTTCAATATAGGGACAGGGATGAAGGGACTGTATGTACTGGCTAAAGGTCAGAATACATTGCAAGAAAAAAGGCTCTTTTAAACGAGCTGGAAGTCAGTAACTGCTGCTTCCTCAAGGACCAGTTTACAGCAGTGTCCTTTGTACACTGTAGCTCAAACTACCCTATCATGTTTGTGAGGGAAAACAAGAGAAGGAATAAGAACTCAATGGAAGAAGTCTGTTCATTCCTCACTACAGCACAAGTTTATGGGACTGAATTCCTGAGCAAGAAAAATTCAATATTTGTTTCCATAATATATTCCATCCTAAACAGATATTGCATCTTCTATGAGTTATTACATGCATTATTTGCAAAAAATACTTAATAGGAACTACCTGTTAATAACTGCTAAACAATGCTTACACTAACACTACACAGAAAGCAAACTATTTTTAATTTGATCATACCTAGTTTCCTAATATCCCTTAACAATGAAGAACATTTAAAATAGATATATTTCCCTCACCTATAGTCTGCTTTACCTCCTTAGGCACTAATGCACTTAATCTAAAATCAAGTAAGCAAAACAAAGGCAGACACTGGCTGATACATTCATCATACTAATTATGTGTTGCATGGTATGTTTCTTCCATCAAGTGCCTCCTACGTATTTGATATAAACCTTTCAAATCAAAAAGAAGAAAAATGAAAACAAGTCTCTAAGCCAAGCTACATGATTGAGAGCATCACTTATCCTAGTGTCACTGAACTACAAAATCAATTAATGTCTTCTATCATCTTCAGAAAGTGCTATCTAACAGTCAGCCTGCAACAAATTACACTAGATATTCCAGAAAGCAATTTCTTCTTCCATTTAGGATTAGGATGCAGGTAAATCGACCCCTTCTTTGTATGCTCACAGTGTAAGGAAACAGGTCACTTTTCTTATGCAAACCTTTCAAAAAGGTTCTGAATGACTTGATAAGATGAACTATGGTGTAATTTAAATTCTGGCTCAGGAACTTATGAAGGAATATTTAACTGAAGTGTAATTTCTATGTAAAGTAACTTTCTGTAGATGCATTAGTACGTCATATAATTTAAACAGTAAAATTGACCTTGCTTCTAAATGGATCTAAAAAAAAAAATCAACCTAGACAGTGTTTTTTTGAGTAAACAAATCTGCACTGATATTTCATTACCATATTCAGTATCTCTGTTTTCTCTGTTTCGATTTCCCAAATGTGAGTAATCATCTCAGTGTCAAGAAGATGTCTGATTCCTTTTTCACAGCATTTTCCCAAAAGTCATCTGACAGCGTATCCAAGTTTCATAGTACCAACCACATTCTAACAATAAACCCTTCCCCCTTTCCACTGTCAGTTTGGAAATAAAACGTATTACTCAAAGTAAGTGGAAGAGGATTAGTATTATGGCTGAAAAAAAACTGCCTAGAAGACAAGAGAGCCCTTCTCCTCCTGCGTTACTGCTCTCACTGTAGCCTTAGAAACAACTTTGTTCCGAACATAAGAATACTTCTATTTACTTTGCAATTTTGTCAGAAGGTTTTTTCTTACCTGTTTCTGAATGGAAGTCAAGCAGTTCATTTTTAGCTGCAGCACTTCATAATGTAGGTACTGACAGTCAGAGAATTCCTTGCTTTCATTCACCATTTCAGATAGCTGAGTTATCTAAGATAGCATTCACTAGCTTGAATTGAATTTGGAGTTTAAACCTGGCAATTTTCAGTAGGAGACCTGCAGTAGGAAAGCTGCATGAAGCATATGCAGTTTTGCTGATGCACATAAACTGCTGCAAAGCCTCTTTACAGAAACTTTCCTTCTGTGACAACAGATCTATGACATCAATCTGCCATTTACATGATACAGACGAGTATTATGTTGCGAGGAAGGAGAAATAAGAAATCCGCACAGTTTTCTTTGCATTTCTTTCCTCCTAACAGGACCTATGCTTTTCCTTCCTGCCAGAAACCATTGTCCTGAAGGTCAGCCTATGTCATTACACTTCTGAGACTGTCAGTAACACATTTCATGGACGATGTTCTTCAACATTTAACCTATCTTAAATAAAAAGAATGAAATACCCCTGCTAGATTTTCTATTTTGGTAATCAGGACAAGGCATAGAAATACAATCAATTTCTCCTTCTGGGCCACTAAGTACTCCATTTGGGATTAGCTTTAATGTATGAACCACTCACTTTTTCTATGTTTAAATTCAAAGCATAATATGATGTAATTTTTGCATAAGGAAATAAACCAGTCCACTTTGGGCTGGCTATTTTTTTAAAGGACATTACCCAAACTCTGAACAACCAAGGCATTTCATGTCTAAATATCCTGACATGGCTCAAAAATACTTGGTACCCAAACACCGGTACAAATTTAGCAGGTAGAAAAACACAGAGGACAGTGGATTTCATGGTCCTTTTGATAATACTTGTTTTGAATGTGTCATTTGTGCATTCGGTGCAGTTTCCCCTTCTGTAGATGGTACATTACTAACCCAGTAATTGAATGTTTTTAAAGCCAAAACAAAGATTAAAAATGTTGGCAATATTAGACAGTCTTAAAAAAGTCTGAGGGGAAAAAGGTACAGTATCCAAAGGAATTGTAAATGTTCCAATTTTCTTCATTTCAAAATAAGCAATGGCTTATGAAAGTCTTTCATTCCTCCTTCATTCTCCTTCCTTTTGTCTCAGGGGCCAGATAAAACTGTGACCATCCTGCTAGCTGAAAGAGCTTGGGTACAACTTCAGGTGTCTGCCAGAAAAGGCAGTATTCCCAAGCTTCAAGGGTACATTTAGTTTCTCTGCAGTAGTGAATATTTATATAAAAGGCTTTGCTGCAGTGGAACAGGGAGGGAAATACTGCTATGACTTTTTTTGCTGAATTTTTATATTCTGCCAAAAATGATATTTATTATTCTGAAAGAAGCAGTAGAACAAATAATGCACCTGGATTTATACATAAGATCTTTACACAAGATTCACTTCAGTACCAATAATCTTTTGCATGCAAATCATCTACATTCCATTTAAAGCTACTATATCTATTCTTTATATACATACATGTACACAAGCTGCAACATACTTATTTTTCCCCTGATGCTTTTAAGAAGTACCTTCCATAAATCTTCACCTAAGCACAAAAACGTGAAACAGCAAGTGTGAATTTCAAACAATTATAATAATAAGATTAAAATTCTTAATTCTTTTGTGCATTTTGTGAATATCTGCAGGTATGAAAAAGAAAGGGATGTGAAAAGTCTATGTGACTGACTGCCTAACAATGACATGGATGCCACCCACATCAACAGCTGCCAGTAACTCTATTCTTAGTACAAATACCACGCAAGTCACATTTATGTCAAGATGTTTCTTGGGGAGACAAGTGCAGTACTTCACTGATCTTCTTGTTTACCGAGAAATAATGCACCTCAGTTTTTGTTTGCTTTCCTTTAATTTTCTAAAGCAGGAGGAGATGCAAACTGACACAAGAAGAAACTTAAAGGAAACACTCTCCAATCTAGTAGAGACTCTTTTATCTCTTTATTTTATTTAGAGAATCTTTTAAAGAACTGACTGCATGATACATTCACAACCCGGAATGAATTCTTCAGACACAGAGATGTCCACATAAAAAACCAGGCTACATGTCTAAGCCTAAATGCTTTCCTTCAATGTAAAGGAGCAACAGCTCAGATATAAAATCATAGAATCATAGAATCAGCTAGGTTGGAAAAGACCTACAAGACCATCCAGTCCAACCATCCACCTACCACCAATAACCCCACTAAACCATGTCTCTCAACACTATATCTAAATGTTTCTTGAAAAATACCCTGTTTTCCTTTGGTTTGGAAATACAAGCAGAAAAAGACATTACAGCTTATTGGTTCTATTCCTTTTGCTAATGAAGGTCTAATGGATATTCAGAAAATTGACAATCTCATGGTGAGACAGTACTTGATGCATCTTTCATTTTTCTGCCATGCAGATGGCTGAAAATTATTTTCTTACAGTGAACATAGTTTTATTACAGCAAACACACAGAAAGTGTTACTGGGTGAGTGGAAACAAACACAGATTTATAAACAATTTTAAAAATGTCTATTAATAGAATAATCTGATTTTTCTTAGAAGCCATCTAATCAAATATTTATGTGGCCATACCATATAACTGAAGTAAAGATGCAGTCTCTAGAGACATAAATAATCTTAGAATTCCCCTTGTTTCTATCTTATTTATCAACATAATAAGGTGAGTAACGCAATAGCCTGACGGCTCCAGAGTCTATGCAGTAACAAACCTGGGTGTTTGCAAATCTTTAAAAAAAAACAACTGCACAGTGACATCACTCTACAGTAAGTACACTACAGTAAGTAAATGGCTGAAATGTTCTCCGTATATATTCAGTACACACTCAATATACATTCTAGGCATTTCTTAAGACAGCTCAAATAATCCTGGAGAAGCTATGGTATACCATGTGTCATTACACTTGTAAGTAGCCCATCTCTCGTTTGTTATCTTGCCATGTCCTGCACTGCTTCATTCTTAAGAAAAGTACATTTATCAATGAGGCTTATGCAGATAGCATACAACAAAAAATGTACTTGCAGAATTAATTTAACCCATTAACGTATATATTACTATATTCTCAGTGTTTTCCTCTTAGAAGAAGAAATAATAGAAGAAATAATTTTAAAATGTTATCCTGTAATTTGTTCATGAACTTTGCACTTAATCTTGCTTTCCTATTCATGCTGCTATTATTATTATGTTAGGAGATAAATTTAAACAAGTTTATCCAAATGTCAGTTGAAAATATTGCTGTAAAGAGCATGTCCCTTTCAGCACAAGACAAACATATGCTCTCTGAAGTTTTCCCATTGTGGCTCCTGTCTTTCACACATTTCAAATACAGTTATGTCCTATAGACTCAATTACTCTCCAGACACTGGTTGGCTTGCACTGCAGTTCCCCACCAACACTGCTTTGAGATCGGATGAATAGAGCATGGAAAGATTGCCTTCCATGCTGAAAACAGCCCTATTGAGCTTGGACTTCCCTGTTCTGGATTCGCAGCCCAGTCTGCCCTCAGTCCCTATCACACAACACTACTCTACCTGCAGTCTCATGGGATCCCATGCTCCCAGGTACAAACTCACAAACTCACAAACTCAGGGACCTCACATCAAGCATTCTTACCAAGTGTTATTTAAATTGGCATTATAACCTTCAATGGTAAATGTTTTCAAATCATCATGGGCCAGCTATTCCACTAAGTAGCTGTTTGGTTGTTAGAAATTATTTTTAGTGTCCTTTTTTTTTCCTCAGTTTTTTTGAAAGTTTTGAAGTTATTTATTTATTTAAATAAAGGAATGTTTTATATGAAATCTGTCAATCCAAATTAATTAACTACCCACAGCAAACATATAAGACAATTCTTTTTTCAGTTTTTTTGGACATTTTGACAGGCTGCAGTTCTTTCTGGATTTTTGAGAACTCTTATCACTTGTTTCCTCAGTCACTTCTTTCTTTCTGACCAAACAAGGAAAGTTGTTCTAATGTTTATTTTCAAACAATTTTTCCCCAAAGTCCTTACCATTCCTGTTATTTTTTCTGCATCCAAATTGTCTCTTTAGTAGCAGTTGAGATGGAGTAGTAGAGACACAGAAGGGTCTATTTAAACAGATTCATATATATATATAGCAAAACTTCAGAAAACAAAAGCTGTCTTGACTAGTACGGAAAAAAAGTAATCAGAGCAAAACTGTAAGCTATGCAAAAAGAATTATGAACTGAAGGAGCTGGAAGTTTCACTGATGAATTCATCTGGGTGTGAAAGAGAGCATATTTTAAGCTTTTAAACTTTTTTCCCTTGGCATTGCTAATGGGTATTTCCTAAAGCCTTTCCAAAGATGACACTCTTCTAAATAAAACAAGTAAATGTTGAAGAGGCAAGAAACTTACATGGCTAAATTATAAATTAGATCATTTAGTTTGATTATCATCTAGGTCATGTAAAAATTCATAACATTGAGGAAAGTTCAGCTCTTCAGCTTCTAGAAAAGTCACAGAAAAAAAAGAAACTATGAGTTTCATTTGCTGAAACATATTTTATTAACAATGGCAGGCTGAAGATCAATGCTATTAATTGAAGAATAATTCTTTCAATGTTATTCAGTGAAGAATAATAAATTGTTATTTGTTGAGAAGCAGTAAAAAAAACAACAAGGATTGAGGCTTACGAGCTATCCCCACCATGAAAATGAAAACAAAATTTTATTTAGAAACTGGGTTATATTTCCTCAAGAAATTCTGAAGTGATAAATATTATTCATCTAATACTCAAGTAAAAATATATCTGATACTCAAACGCAGCAAGGACTAGTGCATGCTAAAGCCAAATAAAATTCCCCTTTCCATATTAACCAGGCATTTGTGAGCTCATCTGATTTAAGTATCTGCAATAGTTCAGATTGATCTGCTTGTCTAGAACTTGATACTTCCAGGATGCATTAGACCTCTCAGTGAGATTACAGATCAGAAAGAAGAAAAGTAGAATAAACTGCTTGACAAAACCTCCTCTAGTATTGAAGCAGCAGAATATAATTTATCTTTCTTTTATTACAGAGAATGCACTATTTTCAATTACCTATCCAGGAGATGGGTTCTATATAGGTATACGTGCAACAGGGAGATTCTAGTTGCCTCCAACATCTATGAAATTCTGAAAGGTTGAAAGATGAAGTCTACAGGAATATTGAAGAACAATTTATCTTCCATAGCTGTAGTAGACAGGCATTCCTGCTACAAAGGATTACAGCAGTCTCCACAATGGGAGACACCTACCTGAGAAAAAGAGATCTAAACTAGTGGTTTGAGCCACCCTACAGATGAAGATGCTTTGTACTTTTGGAAGATGATCTAAGAATACTACTGTAGCTGAGGGGAACTTCAAAGATAAAAAGAGATGGTGATGGCAGTTGAAAGATTATTAGTCACACAGATAATGAAGTTTTTGACATCTGAGAAGAAACAGATTTACTTATCTGCTAGATGTAAAGGCAGTAGGTCTTCTAAGATGTCCAGAGAACTTGGAGGTGCAGGGGAGAGGTCAGCTGGTGTAATTAATGTTGCTATCACTGAAAAGTGCAGGAGTAATACTCTGGGTGTTGTCTTTAGGAATAGGGGACTGGGGCCCCTGATCTCCATGGTTCATATATAATAGCTGAGATACAGGCAGAGATTTCCAGCCTCAGTAGGTGAATGAGAATTTGGCAGGAACTGGAGAGCCTTTAGAAACAAGAGAAGTCTAGATAAAATGTTCAGGCTACACTTCAGTCATGATGGAGCCAGGCTGTCAGGGCTAAAAAAGGTTACTGAAAAGCATTTAAGCTAGGAATGGGAGAAAAGTTGACAGACAGAAAAGTGACCTGTTCAGTCTGCTGCAAGTCACAGGGAAGAAACAGCTATCATTTATTGTGACTCTGAAAAGGCCAAGGGGGAAACAAATAGCACAGTAACACCAACTATCAGAAAGGCACCTCAAACCACCTACACCACCACCAGCAGTAGCAAGAAACTCTAAAGGAAGCTCACAAAGCTAGCCAGAAATATGTATAGAAATGTAATGTATTCAGGGAAAATTACGTAAAACATACTCATCCATAGTGGCAGTTGCAACTAAGAAAAGTAGTTTGTAGTCATTGTCAGCAGTTCCAGATCACTGCATCACTGGCATAATGACAATTACAAGATTCAACAAAATGCTAGACAGACTGGAAAGGTTATTAGGAACAAGATGGAGGATGACATTTTGCCACTCTTTAAAACTTGAGTACCGAGAGATATTCTGGTCTTAGAACATGCCTCAGAACACTCTGAGGTACAGAGGACAAGTAAAGTCAGGGTTTGGTGAAGTTCTTTTATGAGGGTCTAGGAAGGTGGACAGTCTTGAGCAAGAACTGCAGGAAGACATGATAGTTCATTTTCTAGGTATTTTCTAGACTTGCTGATCTAGAAAACCAGCAAGTTAGTAGATTTTGCTGTTTGCAAAGTTGTAATGCTACATGTTGCTCTTCTCATAGTTTTATTTACACAACTATTCAGTATTTCCTTCTCAGACAAAGGAGCATGAAGTGAAATCTTGCAGTCAGTATGTGACAGGAACCTCTACTAAAATGCAAGACAAGTTAAATGTAGAGCTTTTATTCACCAAATCCAACAATGCTAGAATTGAGGTCAGCTGATAAAACTTGCAAGACAGGCTGATTGATCTAGAAAGCACTTTTTTCTATTGTATCTAGAAAAGGTCCACTTTGCTGTCCTAAACTCAGTTTTCCTTGCTTTCCTTTGCTTGCTGTACTGTTTTTCTACTATTTGCAAATATGAGTCTATTTATGTGAATCTGCCCTTTTTTTTTGGAAATACTTTTTCAATTATAAATATTTAATGAGCAGTTCCATGTCTTACTTCTTTGATCATGCGTTATGAATAGCTAGTAATATTCCTTAGTCTCCTACTTCTCATTTAAAGACGTAACCTCCTACTCAGTTTTAAAGTCTGCTTGTTCTTACTGAATAGGTTACTACATAGATTTTTTTTTCTGAATGCACTTTACATAAAATATTTAAAACGTTTAAAAAAAAGTTGAAGAACTATCTCAGTAAGTTTACTGTGATTGTCCATGATTGTCAGAATCTATTTAAGATTGTATTATTCATGTCTTTATTCAAATAAAATCAAATAAAATAGATCTAATAAAATATAGGCTTAGGTCTTAAAGGAAAGTTTAGTTCTAAGAAAAGACAACTGAGGCCGAAGGCAAGAGTGGCATTGATTTTGAGTTGCATTCACTCAGGAATCCAAAATACTTTGATGTTTTACAGTACTGTAAATAGCACTAACAGCTTAAAAGAAATACACATACATACACAGAAAGACAAGAACTGAAGATCTTTATGTCACACATGGGGGAAGAAAGGAAAGAATTCTGGAAACAGAGAACAGTATCTGTAGAATCGATTTGATCTAACAATTTCCCTTGGGCAGCTACAACTGGTGAAATGATATGCCAGCAAAATTGCTTTCCAGAAGCAGCAGCAGCTGGTGCAGGAGTAGATGAGAATAAAAGCAGAGCACAAAATTACAATAAATACAGCAGGGTGATTACGTAGGGTTTAAACACAGCAAAGAAATATGGATTCTGTTAAATGGATTAGCTTAATTTGTACACTTGTATTTAAGTTGTCACTCTGTCAACAACTAACTCAAAAGAAAGCAACCAGCTTAGTCAGAAATAAATGAATTTGGCTAGAGGTGAAAGTCAGGGTATAAAAGGATATCAAATTGAAGAAAAATATAAAAATTGTACTCCCTCTTTCTATCCTTTTTTTCCCTGTTTATATTAATTAGTGCATTAAAATAATAGTTTTAAGGGCATTTAAGTTATTTTTGATACCAGAAAAAACTACAAGTGTAACTTGAAGCAGCGCTTCTCTTGCAGGAAAATCTTTGGATTCTGCAGTTCAGAAAATAGACTCATGACAAAAGTTAAGAAACACTGCAAATTGAATCTATCAATATACAACTGTATTACAATGAATAAAGAATAGTTTATGATGATTTCACAATTGTATTCTTCATCAGGGCAGAACAAAAAAGCCTTCATTATGCTTTTAAAATATTGTCAATACATCTTAAACATGTTACAGAATGTCTCTTTTATTCCTGAACTGCAGATCTCCTTTCTTTCATCTCAATAGTTCTCACAGGAAGCCTTATTGGAATCCAGAGATTGGGAGCCAGTTGATAATTCAAATATCAGTACAAGTATTCTGGTTCACATAATCTGAGCATTCAGGCATTACCATCAACAAGAATGGCCACAGGGAAAACACTCAACCTGTTCTTTCTGGATATACTTATATTGGTTGTTTTTATTTTTGCTTTATTTCTCTCTTTTCTCCTCTTTTCTCTTCTCCCTTTCCTATGTTTTTTTGGTACTATCAGTTGCCTTACAACACAGCCACAACAGACACAGAATATTTGAATATATGAAGAACAAGTCATTGCAATCACCAATAAAGCTGGCAAAAACTATACTACAGCTATGAAATCATTATAAATGCATAATTCTGCATTTATTAAATAACACACTCATCTAAACAAGTGAATTTAATCCTTTCATAAACTCAGAAAGACTTGATTTCACAAAGCTGCATGTGAATTACTGTCTTCTTGTATCTTGCATTTAGTTCTCTATTTAAACCTAGTGAGAAATTAAACTGAGTTCTGTGGTGGTATGTGATAAAAGCATTATGAAGGTAATGAGAAAGGAAATAACCTCCAAGTGGCCTCTCTTCTGTAGTATTCTTCTTTATAGTCTGCTCTCCTGACTCTTTCCATTGACTACCATAACTTAGTTTTTCCTCCAGTAGATTTTATGCCTGAACTTCCCCAAACATGTTTTTGTTTTGCATGGCCTACCTGACAGAGTAGCTTGTCAGAAACAAATGTTTTATCTGAGAATATACGTTCAAGAAACAGTACTGTGAGAAGTGATGAGTATTATCCATTGGAAAAAAAACAGTACTTCCATTAAGGATATATGGAAAATAAATTATTAAATCTTTCAAGATTGAAGGCTTTAAAAACAAGAAAATTTGCAGTTCCATACCATGATATATGTATATATGTATATATATATCATATTTTATGTATATAAGTTCTGTAAAAAAAAAAAAGCTTTATATTTTTCTCTATCTTTGTAGTAAATGTCAAATAGATTAATAATGTTTGCATTTTTTCAGTACTTGAAGTTATTTGCACCAAATTGATTGTTTTAAATGCCATTAATTTAATTATTAGATGACTGGATATTCTTTTTGAATATAAAACAATATGGTGTATATTCACTGTAAAAACAATAAAAAGTTCCATAATGTGGACAGAGTTCCGACTGAACTATTTTATGTCTCATCTTTTTTTCTTGGCACATACCACTCCATGATGCTGTACCATGACACTGGTACAACCTCAGAGATGAGGAAAGTGTAAAACTATTAAAGCAAGCACAATATGTAGCAGTAAAAAAAGGGATGTTGAAAAAATGCTAACATGGAACCTAACCACTTTAAATGGCCATATAAATTGAAAACATGGTTAATTGTAATTCTACAATAAATACTGTCCTAAAATGAGGTTAATAGAAGTTCATTTATATATATATTCCATATATTTGCATGCACACTGTAAGAAAATACAATTCCTGAGAGATTTTTAAATATTCTCTCTGGTCACAGCAAGCCTCACACTGGTACAATATAAGATAGACATGATCGTATGAAACATTTAATAACTCAGATGACAATATTTTCATTCCAAATAAACTGTCTGAAAAAGGCAGAAGACTAGTATAATAACAGCATATGTTCTCAATAATACAGTATCAATGCAACAAATCTCCGTTTCAAAGGACAGCTTATTCATAGGGGGAAAAACCAAACACCATTTTTCTTCAACATAAAACTATTTAAGGATTTGTTATACAAAGTGATTAGCAGTAGAATGGGAGCAGACAGTAGATCAGAGGTAGATTAATTGTAATGCCCAATGAAGATAGTTACCCAGTAAGTAGAGTGCCCTGGCTAGAAAACAATGCTTTTTTAACCTTTCCATCGTGGCTGTCTCCTTGTCACTAATTACAGCATTTTCTTCCCTGTTAAAACTCTTCTTTACTCTGTGTGGGCTACTCCATGAGTCAGTGTGGGAGTGGAAGGAAATTCTAATGCATGAAGTCAAAACATGAAGAAAAAAAGTAGGCTACATTTAATCCCTGCTACTTTAGGCTTTGCTGGGCTGCACTGAGTGAGGAGGAACTGTCTTGAGCCACATATAATATACGTAATATAAATAATATAGTTAATGGATATAAGTAACAAGACCTCTTTTAATTTTTAATGTTTTTTATTAAAATTAAAAAAGAGGGCAACAAAAACATAAAACTAGTGGGTTGGACACATATACAAATGAAAACAGTGTTAAAAGGAGAGACTGGTGCATGGGTAGACAAAGATTTTCTAAGGTTTATCTAATACCTGGTGCAAAGGAAAAGCACACAGTTTAAACATAAATAAAAAAAACTTATCAACGGAGAAACATCAAAATAATAATGTCATGCCTCTTCATTCATCCTTGTCAATCTTTTAAGCAGCAAATAACTACAACGAACATTTACGATCAATTAATTTCAAAATAAATATATTAAAATACTTTACAATGTCCACGCCAAATAATTACACTGTAGAAAATTTTCTTTCACTTGTAGCAGAAACAATCATTTGCTCCTGCTTACTGAAATCCAGTTTTTTAAACAAAAGTGCAGTTAAACAATAACAACCCAGACACATATATGGCATTCTTCATATAGTAAGTATAAGACTAAACGTCCCAACCAATGGAATATATCAAACTCCATCTCTTACCTAAAATGAATGATGAAACCAGCACCTTTCCATTGGCAGCTCTGTAAATCTAGACTTCAGTTTCTCTACTTCTTTATCATGAATGGACCAAAATAACATACTTTGTTTTCATTGGCTCTAAAGAAATTACTGAACAAAAATATTTTTTTTTTCCAGTTTTGTCTCCACTGAAAGATGTTAAATAAAAAAAATCATATCAGTTTGATATAATTTTTTTCCACTCTTCTCCCATCTAACCTGGCCAACAAGATAAACAAGTTTTCTCAGAACTTTAAATTATCAACTCTAAAAGGAATAATATTTTTCAAGACCAGTCACAATGTCTTGTGGTTTCAATGACTGCACTCTCATCTGATATACTTTTGAGGAGCTAAATGGAGCCATATAATCTATTCAAGTGAAAATAAAGTTCAATTTTCTTCTTTTATAATTAATTGCAAATGATATGTTTCAACATAAAGAAAAAAATGTAGCTAAATCAAACACAGAACAAATAATATTTCAATTGCTACTGAGAAGGTAGTTAGGCTGACAGTTATAAAAGCACACAAACATTCAGTCAGCTTCCTTTCTACATTATTTTCTGCATCACTTAACACTTAAATTACAATAATTCAATTTTAAATTATTTAAGATTTACACTGAGTTCAACAAAATGAGAGTTTAAACAACTGTGTACCACTATGAAACGTTTTCCTTGACAGTAATGTTATTTTCACAATAGTGAGACTGGGAGCCAAAGCTGGCCTTGAGAGAATGGAAAATGCAAATATTCTATGTCAAAAGAAAACCCTCAAGTACTATTTCTTGAAACAAATCTTTCCATCATAGTTTTATGTTCTCTCTCTCTCTATATATATATGTATATATCATATATATTGCAGAATGTATTTCAGAATATACATTTTGTTATCTATTTAATAATGAAGTGTTAACTTCATTTTAAGCCACATAGGTATCTTCCCTACCTACATGATAAGAAAAAGTGTAGATATACATTAGTTAAGAAAAGAATAATTTAAACCATGCATGCACCCATTCATCTAATCACTGGGAAGGCAACAGAGCATCCTAACACATCTACAGGAACTTGAACCGTTATTCTGAATCACTACAGTTTGGTGGCCAGATGGCATCCGTAAAAAGATATAGGATAGCACTTTAAATATAAGGCATTTTTCTTCCACATCATTAAGCACTAACATTTGTGGTGAAAAAAAAAGAAGGAAAAAAACTCATGAAAACAAAACCAAAAGTCTCCTCCTATAATCACATTTTATACTCAGCTACAGTATTTCCCTTCAAATGGCAATTCCAAATGACTTATTAAGTACTACACTGCAGCAATATCTATGTAAGTAATGCTTTTAAACATTTTATTTTCTTGTTTGTGCAAGATAACTTTATTTTTAATACACAAATGCCAAATTCTCGGTAAGCAAATAAAACTCTGCCTCAGAACAGTTTACAGATTATGATAATGAAAGGCTCCCACAGGAGAGATCTGTGGGTTTTCCAAGCTGTAATACTACAATAATATCATCCAGAATAGCAGAGGAAAATAAAAATAAAAAAAAGAAAAAAGAAAAAGAAAATAAAAAATCTATAAAAGAAAAGGGGAAAAAGAAGGAAAACAAGGCAAAAAAGGAAAGGAAGGGAAGAGGGGAGGGAAGGGATAAAAAGGTATGTGCTATTCTGCTATTCCATTTGTCAAAAGTATGAGAAAGCAGTTCTGTGGAACACAAATAGAGTCACCAAATTTTGTATGTGGTACTTTCATAGGATTTTACATGAGATATAAGAGCATGTCTGAAAGAACATCCGATTCTACTCTGATTTGTACTAGCACAATACTTAATGTCTATCAGTATGACTGCCCCTGAAAGCACACACCAAAACAATGAGGTTTCTTCATGAACATACAATGAGAGCAGTTAAAATCATTGAGGATCTCACCGCTCCACAGCACAAGGGAAGATTCTCATCATGGTACCAGATAGCAATATTAAGCATGTTCTATACTATGTAAAAACAGTTTGGAAAATGTCAAACACAAAATTGGCATCTTTGCATTGGTGAGATAAGAATTAAGTGGCAAACTAAAGGCATACATATTTCCATATTAAACTAAAAAAAAAAAACCTGAAAAAGTTTTGGTTTTTTTTGTATTTCATTAGTATCATTAGATTTGTAAGACTATCAGACATCTGCTGACCTCATTTAGATAAAGTCAAAAAAGTCACAAGTTCAAATGACCTTCTATTAATGTAAAACATAAATGATAAAGATGATGGCTAATACAAGTATTTATTGGAGCATTTATACCATGAATAATTAACAGCAAATACTGTAAAATCAGCAACCATTGTTATTTTTGCAAAAAAAAGCAACAACATTTTTTCACTTGATGCAAAAACAAAACAAAACATGAAAAAAATAGTAAGTGAGAATGATGATGTGCAAACACATTTTCCAAGAAATCAATATTCAGCATATTTTTAAAATGTCAGATGAAATCTCAACCTGGTTAAGATGTCATTTACGCAATCTACTGTATCATCCAATCACACCAAAACATTTCATGAACTTTTGAGATGAAAAAGTATGTAAGCCTTCATCAACAAAGGGACATAGAAAAATGAATGTTATGTCCAACTAAAATTCTGAATGTTAAAAATTTGAATTATTAATAGCAGAAGAGGAGAATATTTATTTAACTTGCTCAAACAAAATGTATTGGAATTGTCCGCAACAATGCATATGCTAAGAGACTGCATTAAAACGATGGGTAATAAATAGCATGAACTGTTCAAAGTGGAATTGGAAGTAAAAAGGTTTAATGGACCAACCGATGATATAAAGGCAGCAGAACAGTTTCTACTCAGATATGAACATGGAATGTCTGGATTTTGACTATATATCAAGTGTACTTCCAGCCACCAGAGAATAAGAGTATGCTAGAAAAAAAAGCTACCAGAACATTTGATATTTGGTATTACCCACAGCCCACCTTATGCTCCTTAGTGAGGAAACACAGAAACAAGAACAATAGTTTTGGCTCCAGTGACCTTTTTCTTCTGTATCAGATTTGACAGGCAAGATTTTTGTAAAGGTAGATGGTAAAAAAAAATGAAAAGAAAAACAAATAAAGAAGAAATGAAAAAAGAGAATACACATTTCGAATAAATATATTGCTTACATAAATAGAGTCCTAAGGGAATGCATCTCCAGACAAATTATAGCTAGTATAATGAAATAATTCAATTCCACCTCAGCCCAGATCTTCATTCATGATATCATTTCATCTTGCCTAGGCTAATACAGTAATTTATTTCATGGTTTCTTAAAATCCCATTTTTTTGAAGCAGGCAGGTGAAATATAGACAGTTCATATTCATCCTCTAGATAATCCTAATTCTTCTTCAAGATTACATTCAGAATAGTTTTTGTTCTTGCAATCCTGAAAATAATAGCTTTCCAACTTTCCCAAAAAGTAAAATATTTGTTTCTTCCCCCTTCCCATTTGCTGAAATCTCATTTTATTCTTTAATATTACTTACAGTGTCATGTTCCATCCTACTCAAATAGCTTTTACTTGCCTCTGCACCTCATAACTTCTTAGTTTTATAAACGAATGTACAATACTGAAAAGATGTGACATGGTCTCCTTGGAGCCTTCTGTTCTCCAGGCTAAACAAGACCAGTTCCCTCAGTCTTTCTTCACAGGAGAGGTGCTTCAGCTCTCTTATCATCATTCTGCACTCCTCTGGACCCTCTTCAAAAGCTCCATGTCTTTCTTGTGCTGGGGGCCCTAGGCTCGGACACAGTACTGCAAGTGGGGCCTGAGCAGAAGGCAGAGGAGAGGAGCAAAATCACCTCCACTGCCCTGCTAGCTGTCACTCTTTTGATGCAGCCTGGGATGCAGCTGGCACACTGCTGGTTCCTGTCCAGCTTCTTATCCACCAGGACCCCCAAGTTCTTCTCCACAGTGCTGCTTTCAGTGAGTTCTTCACCCCATCTGTACGCATATCTGGGATTGCCGTGACACAGGTGCAGCACGCTTTGCACTTGGGCTTGTTGAAACTCATTCAGTTCATGTTGGTTCAATTCTCAAGACTGTCCATGTCCCTTCCTCCTGTCATTTCAACTGAACCACTCAGCTTAGCAACACTGTCCAACTTGCTGAGGGTGCACTCGATCTCACTATGTAAGTCATTGATAACAATGTTAAAGAGCACCAGTTCCAAAATGAACGCCTGGGGGACATCACTCATCACTGGCCTTCACCTGGACATATTGCTTCCAGGTGGATCTGTTCCATGATCTTTCCAGGCTCACTGGTTTGTAGTTCCCACGGTCTTCCTTTCCACACCTCTTAAAAATGGGAGTGATGTTTCCCTTTTTCCCAGTCACCAAGCAGAAAGGGATAGGATAACGGGGAAAAGTTTTAATTTAAAAGACGGGAGATTAGATTAAATGTTAAAAGGAAATTCTTTACTCAGGTGGTGAGTAAAGAGCATGGTGAGGCACTGACACAGGCTGCACAGAGGAGTTGTGTATGCCCCATTCCTGAATGTGTTCAAGGCCAGGTTGGTGTTTTGGGCAGCCTGATCTGGTGGGTGGCAGCCCCTATGGCAGGGGGCTGGAGCCAAATGACAGATAAAATAATTTCCAAACCAAGGGATTTTTTGATATTCTGTGAAAACGTTCTGTCTCCTATTTGTAATGAAGAAAGATAATTTTAATTCTAATGCAAAGCATGAAAACATTTTTCTCCTTTTCCTGGAAGGACATGAAGGATGGGTATAGGTAAGGAGGGAATGAATGCACATGTGTTAGTCTCCAGACTGCAAGACTTATAAATCTTATGTTGAGTTCTTGGTACTACACCCATATTTCAAAAAGACTGTTACATACTACTCAAAAAACTGTTCACAAATCATGGAACATAAACTGTTAATATATCTGGAAATTGATTGTCCAAATTGACAAGTGATAAATAAAAAGAGGTATTCAAATGAGAAAATGAAAGGTCGCTTCAAAATTTCCAGTAGATATCGTTTTTCAAAGACAAAAGCAGCTTCTTTAAATTGTTCTTTTGCTTGTGGGAGCAGGCTGCTGGTTTGGAAAAATTCTTCCTCCTCACTTTTTCACCATGTAGAAATCCTTAACTAACAATAATCTAATGAAAAAACCCATTGTGGCTATCAATCTGAACGGCGATTTTCACAAATTAGAGGCTTGATGTTCAATCAGAGGTGCATTATTTCATTATTTCCTAATTGACACTTTAAAACTACCAAACACATTAATGACAATTTCATTCTGATTCAAAACACACTAAAAAGATGTTTTCAACATTTTCTGTAAGACAGCATTAATTCGTTATTTTTAGTTAAAACTAGAATGACACTAAAATCACTCCATAAAAACCTTTTAATAGGTAAAGATGTGATATTTTGAAAGAGGTTGGAAAAATACAGATTTTTTTAAAATTCCTTTGCACTTCAAATGGACTCAATCCTTTTTTTTTTTTTTTTTTTTTTTGTCCTATCTGTTGTTCTTTCTAATGGGAAAAAGAAGAAAACAAACCTTCAATTTAGCCACTTAAAGATATTAAAAATACAGTTAGCTCCTATGCCATTGTCTTAATTTATAATTCAGTACTGAAATGTTAGATTCCAGAAGCTTAATACAAATTTCACTGGGTAGTAAATTAAACATTTCAAATTAACAGATTTCAAACAAGTTTTACAAAACTGACCTGCATTATCTCTGAGTCACAGAAGTAGCCAATCACTGGCCAATGAAAGAGTAGCAATGCCATTCTATTATATCCTGTACTAATCTATGGTCCTCTTGGCACAGTAACACAATTACATACATACATATATTGGTCTGCTTATAAAATTAAATCTAAATGAAACTAATTTGGAGTGGAAGGTCAGAAGTGCTTCCCACAAAACCAGATGGCACTCAGGCACTGCGATGATTACCGTCAGATAGGAGACCCCCCTTCTCCAATGAGGAGAAAGACTGGGGGATCCTCCAGCAGACTTCCCTTCCATATGACATCCTGATGTCTCAGTGATCATGATCCAAGAAACTGGCTAGCACAAGGAAATGCTAATGTGTGTCTCCTTCCACCTTGGCTAGACAAAAAGAAAGTCTTTTTCTATTCTGTTCTTTACATACTGTGAAGAAGCTATGAGCTGAGCACACCCCCAGCTGTAGAGAATCCTGCCGAAAGGCTGTCATCTGCTCCCTTCACAAATCTCAGCTATGCCTGAGGTGGCCTTGCTGCCCTCAGCCCCTGCTTGCTCAGGAGGATGGGAAGCACATACGTGGGCAGGGAACAACATTCTTAGAATATGCTGGGTGTCCCTCCTTATAAACAAACCATGTAAGACCTGGAGAGAGCCCCAGGTATGAAGTGAGATGAATTAGCTAAGGCACCACAAAGGCAGGTGCTCCGACATGCCTGAGGCACAGGCAGTACACACTTTAAAAGTACCGCAAATACTGCGGGCACCAAAAAAGCCACCTATCTGAATATTCTTTGGAGCTCTAAAATCTGTAAGAATTTTATTTTTTCTCTAGATGTAGGGCAATATATGCTGCAATTCAAACAATGTATAGAGTTAAGCTATCTGTCATATCAAATAGATTCTTATCTACAAAAATAATAATGCAGTGAAAAGTTAAGGTGGACTAAAAAATCCTACCTTTCAACCTGAGTTCACAAACATTGCTCCTTGTTTACCTATAACTTCTTATACTCTCAAACCCTTGTACACTTCTAGTAAAAATGAAATTTTCACTAAGTCCTTTTAAGCAAAATGTGTGATCTGAGAGAAAATGTAAAATACATTGTTTTTTGTTTGTTATTCTGTTTCTGCCTAGGAACATGTGTCAGCAGCTACATGAACCATTTTTAATTTCAAGGCCTTGAAATTCACACTGAGGACTTCTGACAAAAAGAAAGGATCTCCAGAGTCAGAAGAAGAAAATACTGAAAACACAGTAACATTGTAGCTGTCATCTGGAAACAGTTATTAGTTGCATTATTAATCCAAAATGAGCAAAAAAAAAACCCCACAATGAATGCCCAGGGAGGTTAAAGTGCTCCTAAACTCTTGCCAGAGTTACTGTTAAAAAGAGGACAAAACTCCTGCTAAGTGGGAAACTGAAAGGAATCATACCCAAAACAAAGATATCCATGGGTCCTTCACCTCTTTTATGGTTAATTTATCCAGACAAATAGAGACAGTGCCCTATTCCACTTTATTATTGTGTATTTCAACTGAAGATAAGTGATAATGAGTATCTGACATACAGACCAGTGAAAATTACTATCCCTGCATGTCACTCCTATGAGAAACAAGAAATTAATTGCCCCTCATACCTATAAAGAACAATATATCCTAAGAGAAGTACATGGATGACAAGTATGTATCAACTGTCTCTTCAAAGCTACACCAAACAGTCACAATCTTATAATCTATGTTTAAATTCACAATTATTTAAGATTTAATTTTCCATAGGCCTTTCTCTGAAAAGGAACTCCAGAAATGCATGTTTTAAACTTTAAAAAAATTATCAGATATTGACTTTTTGTGCATTTTTGTGTCAGCAATCCAGGTTAAAAAAATCTTAGAAGAGCTTTATCATGGAAATACTTCTTAATAAATATATATATATATATATATATACGTGAAAAGTAGAAGATAGATGGAATTTTACAAGAATAATGAATATTGACAAACTATGTCATGAAACAGCGTTTTAAAAATGTCAAATTCAACTGTATTACTCACATAATATTATATTGCACTTACTGCTATTTTTTGGCTTGTCATAATGTCAGCTGAACACGGAGATGGTGCATCAAAATAAAACAAACACATCTACATGCTGACTAAGAAATTAATGTTTTTGAAGTATAATTTTGTTAAATAAAATTATTACTAAGTACACTTTTGTAAAATAACACTTTTTAGTTGTTTAGAAAAAGTGTATTTGTCCCTTTTTTACTTTATTTCATCTTATTTGATAGATTACAGGTAATATTTTATATTATGAATATATATAATAATTCACTATGGCATTGATTATGTAAATAATTTGCTGATACACCTTACTGCACAATATTATTTTTATTACTTCAGTATACCTTCCAACTGTTGTTTTGCCAGAACATTATGAAACTTTTGCAGAATGTGCTACAGAAATTTGAGATTACAAGCCAAATTTTCTGAGTCATTTTGAAAAGATGATATTACCATTATGAGAACTGTTTCAGAATCAGAAAATGCAGTTGTTGACATATACTGTCTATACCACTATGAATGCCTTGGAGATAGTATCACATCTAAACTAAATTTAATGCCTCACACAAAATATCCAGAATAGCCACTATATGTGAGTACAAAGTTCTATAAAAAAAACAAACAAACAGGCTGAGGTATTTCTGGTTTTCCTAATTTAAAGCCTTCCCCTCCAGCCCCTTCCCTCCCCCCCCCCCCAAGATAAGTATGTTAGATATTTAGCATAAGGGCTTTCCATCTAGAAAACAAAGGCTTCCTCAGTACAGCAAAGAATACTGTATTGCAGCTTAAATGTCAATGATTAGCGAAGTAAACATACTGGTGCACTCTTTCAGTGACTCAGCTACTTTTACACAACATTATGGCTGAGGTGAACAATCCACTTCACTGTGATATTAACTTTTTGAAGAACCGATTACAAATAGATTAAAGCTAAGACTTGAGAAATACATTTAAGGGAAAGGACCTGCATAATGTTACCAATTCTTGCCATTTCACATTGCAGGCAAGTATCTGAAGAAAATCTCATCATAGAGAGATATCCTTCAAGAGGAAATAGCTGGTAAGTCCCTCATTTCATTTTCATCTTTCATTCAAGTGAAGCCTAACTTGCATCATGGTTAGATATATACGGAATTGCAGCATTTTCTGTCTAGCACTTTTAGATGCAATCTCTTGATCTAAAAATGTATTTCTTGAAAGAACAGTTTGAGAGAAAGCAAAACCTCATTTAATCTACACTCTTCCCTTAGGACTGTTCTCCTGATGGCTATATCTGCTTCTGGGAGTGCAAGAGCTTTACTAAATGCAAGGAAAGCTTCAATTCCTACAGCTTCCCTAATGTTACACATGCAATTGAATTTTTCTTTGCAAACATTGTAAGCTTCATCTCACAATACTATATAACTGAAATACTGGTAGTTTCACAGACCAGCTAAGGAAGAGGAACAGCATATTTTAATACTGTAATCATAGCCACAAATATTATTCAAAATATTCAGAGCCTGTCCACAATCTTAAGTTTACTGTGCTGTTTCTGTTAATGGTTGTGTTGTGGTTCAACCCTGTAGGCACCACAGCACCACACAGCCACTCCCATTCACTCCCATCGCAGTGAGATAGGGGAGAGAACTGGAAAAAAAGGTAAAACATAGGTTGAGATAAAGTGATGCACAATGTAATTGCCCACCACTGACAACTGATGCCCAACCAGTCCCTGAGCAAGCAGCTGCACACCTGGCCAACTCTCCCAGTTTTATTACTGAGCATGACAGCACATGGTAGGGAACATCCCTGTGGGCAGTCTGGGTCAGCTTTCCTGGTGCTGTCCCTTCACAGATCCTTGAGCACTGCCAGCCTCCTCACTGTCAGGGCCATTGATTTTCTCCTATATCCAGAATATGGCATTACCAACCACCGTGAAGACAATTATCTCAGATGAAACCAGAAAAGCCTGGCAAAGATAGAAAGGGATGGAGTACTGCAGGGGTTGGAAATGCCCTCAGAGGAAAGCCCAGAAAATATGGACCCAACATATGGGAAACCAGGCAATCCTACTGTCAAGTTTTATGTTCCCCCTTCACACAGGTTCTGACTTTGTGGGTGATACTAAACAGAATATTGATGGAAGGATAGGTGCTAACATACAGCTGATAAAGGTCAAACTGGTGGTTTATGAAAGTGGTTTCTCTTACCCTTCCTACTCAGATAGGAATTGAATTACAGAGGTGCTCCAGATGTCATCTTTGTTATCATATTTTAAAATTGTGGTAAAATTAGTTCATAGATACCTTGTGATTTTTGGCCAATTGGTACAGAGCTTGTGTTAATTCACTGCAAGATAATAATTATTGCAAGACAAGATAAGATCAGTTACTTTTATTCAGATTGTAACTGAAAACATATGCTTTGTTCTGACACACATAATTATTCATCTACCATAGATTATGCATAAATTATATCCTGAGAGAGCAGGATTTGTGTGCATCATAAAAATCAGTGTTTATATGCAACTACTGAAGGAAACAGTATTCTCAATCAATTATATACGCCTAACTTTTTTTCACAAGTCTACCATCCCTGCCCTTTCCTTGCCTCCAGTGTGAAATGGATGCAATTTCTCAAAACAAGAAAGGAAAAAGTTTGAACTTACTCAAACTAATTACTGAAGCATTAACATTATTAACAAAATGTATTTGTAAAAAAAAAATATCTAATAAAATAGAGACACAAGAAGTTCATTCATTTAATAAATACATAACCACTGTGTCTCCCACCACAGGCATGTTACCATTACCAAACCAGCAGGTCCTGGAAGAGTACCTCAGTATTGCTCCCTTTTGTTTTAATTGCCACTGAAGAATTTCATTGCCACTGTTTAACTGCATTTCTGAAATTATCATCCTCCATAATATCAATACTGACAACAACTTGTGAAAAGGAAAACTGAACTAAAAAAACAGCATGGATCATGAAGCAGAGGCATATATGAATAAGGGATTTTGATGCTTTGCTCCAAATCTTCATTTCAGTTCTCAAGCCAAAAAATAAGGTGTGGGGACAGACTCAATGTCCTAGTAATTCTTTCCAATAGAAAAAGACAGAACTAGGACTCTATTGTCTAGAAAAATGACACCTATTAGAGCAATTAGAGCAATAAAGTCACTGCTCAGTTTCACAGCACTACAGATTCATCTGTAAAGTATTGCTCCCAAGTGGACTGGTCCTCAGGCAACGTCTTTAAAGACAGAGTGTAGTGCATTAATCTTCTGAGTCAGTGTCCTGGCTTTCATCCCAGCTGAGCTAAATATTACAGTAACGTATGTGTACTTTTAGGGTGAAATCTTATTCATTCCCACTCCTTCAAGTTAAACACAGCCTATCACACATGCAATTTCCACACTTTGTTTTGATAGGATATTAGCTTTTCTTATTTAAAAACAGAGAAGTAGTTGTTCATATATCTGTTGTGAAAAGTTTGAAGATGTAGAAACAGCTGTTCATAGTATTAATCATTTTCTGGCAAAAAAAATACATTTTACAGATAATTACAAAAGAACTTTTTACTAACATCGATATAGTTACCTTTTTTAATAGATACAGTGTAGTATTTTAGACCTTCAGAAAAAAAAAAAAAAAAAAGAGAAAACAGCATGCTGTTATCCTCAGTACACTTGAAAATACATGAGTGTCTAGAAGCATGGAAAAGCAAGCTTAATAAACATAAACCTTAAGGAATCTTATACAATGGCCCATAGAAGGTAAAAGCACAACCTGGCAATGGTGAGCAGATAGCATTTTTACAACTATGAAAAAGACCGTAAAGAATAAGGCAACAGACTCCAAGACTATATCATCCTGTATATGTCTTACTGCTTTTGTGGTAACTTTAAACCTGGACAAATAACTAAAGATTGTTCTTCACTTGGCATTACAGGAAGCTGGGCATTAACAGATGTCTTAGGAGTCTGTGGAGTTAGGGGAACTTCATGAAGTACTCCTTTAGAGCAGAAGCATTTGGATTATGTAGGACATTTATACACTTATATAGCCCCATAAAGCCATTAAAATGATACTGGAGGATCTGAGCGTGAAACAAAGAGGTAGATAAACACAGAACTCTCAGCTAGAAATCTACAATGTACCAACCTGCATATCCGTAGGGGATCATTCATCCTAATAAACTTACTTATCTCAAACAAATGGCACCAAGACGGGTATTTCAACTAAAAAAAGTACGATTTTTTTATGCCAGAAATAAGTATGCTTGTTAAAGTAAACTGCACAATTTGATTTCTGAAATTATTTTATTACCTAATATGGCTAGTCTACTAAACCATACAAAGAGCACTCTTCCTTCTTGCACTGAAAAGTCTATGCAATTCTTTTAATTTAAGGTATCTTTAAATGAAGAAGTGAGGTAGATCTTTAGCCATTAAATCCATAATTATTACCTCAGTATTAAAATAACAATTTTAACATATTTCACCAACTAACTAATTTGTGTTGTAAGCATTGGTAAAACAGTATTAAAGCTGTAAATAACTTCATAGACTATAAACACTTTTTTCTTGTTTCCCCAAAAGAATTAGTGTACACTTGAACACTTAAAATTATGCTGTATAGATTATAATGCCACAAAATATGCCAGTCCCATGTTAATTTTATAAAAAAAAATTTAGAACAGATAAGAATAATTACAGTTGAGGACAAAAGTCTAGAACTTCAAAGTTGGCTCATTTGGTGCTCATGGGGCACATCTCTACATTTTGAGGCATCTATCCATCCATTAACTATCTTTATTGATTCTTAAGCAAAATACAAGCAAACTAGAGAATTAGTGAATAGGTCATTTCTTATAGGCATACTAGAAGCCATTATTCGTATTATTGTGAAGACAGAAAAGCAGAAGGAGCACTCTTCTCACACTTATTAAGTCTGTGCTAATTTGCAGTGTCATTCTTTGACAAGTAGGCATACATATTTCTTTACTATTTAGTATCTGCAAGTTAGAAAATGAACAAAAAACCTTGATTACCGTGATTAAGAACTTTGCAATACTACTGCTAAAGGTGAAGTATGTTTGAAACTCAGACTCCCAGAAAAAGTTTTCTTGCACATTTGGGCATTTCAAACGATTTTCAGAGCTCTGTGGAGTGAGGGAAGAAGCATTCCAGAGAAGAGTACTATATTAAAAATACGAAGTATATTAATAAATTATTTTTCATACCGTTTGCTGATAACTTAGTATTTTTTACTTTTTAAATTAAGTTAATGGTAGTATAAAGGAAAAGTGACTTATGTTCTCTGGTGTTCCTTCAATATTTTGATAAAAAAATCACATAACCCTATACACATAATTTTTGAAAAAACACTTAGGATCTAGACATTCACTTCTCTTTCATCAGCTTTATTAACGTGTACTTATTTACAAAAATTCAGCAGAATATTTTACAGCAATTGAGAAGGAAAGTAAATGGAAATCAGCATAGGCTATCCCAAATAATTACTAATTACATGGCTAATTACTATTATATACCACAGCTAATTACTAAATACAATGAATAAACTCAAGCACAAAACATTTCCTAGAAGACCATTCAAATTCAAAGCATTTTTCAAATCTTAAATTTCTTGTTATGCACAAACAGTAGTTCTGACATTCATAGTTGTAACTGTATAGCTATAGCAAGTTTCTACCAACAGAAATTTACAATTATTCCCTTCCAGAGAGGGGGGCAAAACAAACAGGTTACTCAGGATGAAGACTGGCTTAACTGGAAATACTTGCACATACTCAAAACAGATCCCTCCTGTAGCCAGTCTTAGGCCACTAGGTGACTCCTGGGTTGCAGTCTCCCTGCCACTGGCACTAGGACATACCCAGGCAAACAGGCCCATCAGTCAAGCTGCAGACCCTACAATTGCTCTGGTAGCTGGTCTGGACCTCTTGGTTCCTCCAGCCATCAACTCTTGAACTCTGCAGTCTCTCCAGCATCTGGACCAGACTTCTGGCCATGCAGATACCTAGCACTCAAGCTACTTAGCCTACTGGCTGGCCAGTCTAGCCTGATGCTCAGTAGTGACAGCACACTGACACACATGTCTATTCAATATGCACACAATCTACATTTACTGCTATCTGACACTACAGACAGAAGGGCCCCTCCACAAGGGTCCAACTCCTTTTGCTGGCAATTAAACCTCCACACACAAATGCACAGAGACAGAAAGTCCTTTCACCCATGAAAATAGTTAGAAAGGGAATATAACAGATACAGGACAGACTATGCTGAGTAAGCACAGAACACAGCCAAACAACGGTAGTGAGTAAGATCCTGTTTACACACAGCTGGTCACTTTTATCCTCTCATGCTGTTATTCTTTCATACTTTTCCCTCCCAAATCTGTCTCAATCTCTCTCTTTCTCTGCCTATGGTCCTTCCTCTAAACATGCCAGAATAAATCTAGTGCAATACCATAATGCTCTTCCCTGCATCCCATGTGTCCCATACCCTGTGGGCAGTAACTCCTTCCGCCCAAAGCAAGACTGAGACAGCCTCTCCTGTTGACTCCTCCTGATGGGTTTCAGCCCTGGGCCACAGGCCTAAGGCCCATGGAGAAGCCCAGTCATGATTCCCCAGATGGGAAATTACATGGGCACAAATCCCTCAATGCTGCATCTCGGTGCTCCTTTGAGTATGTGGAAACGAGCCTTTTATCAGATAACCTAACAAAAACTTCCACCAGGAGCACAGGTTTTTTTACTTTGATGTTTGTATTTTGGAGCATTTTAGATTATGGATGTCCATTTAAGCTTTTTTAAATTAAGCTACTAAAAATCCATAGTTTTGAAATCATTGGATAATTAGTTGTTCAGAACCAAAATCAGGTAGCACTGTTAGAAGCAGAACAATTATTAAGATTAGTATTCACATTATGGCTATGAACAACTTGATGTCTGTATCCGATAGCCCCAAGAAGCTTTACAGATAGCCGTTAGAAATTCTTAAACTTCAAAAAAGATACATTCAAATATGAATGCTGAGACTTATCCCAGTCTCTCATTTTCCTTGCTATGGCCTTTCTACTTCTTCCTTGTAAAGGAAGCTTGTGCATGCCACTGTGCATTCAGTAAACTTCCAGAGAAAATATAATTAAGATGGAAGTAAACAATTGAAGCCTTCAGGAAAAATAGGTCACAGAAATGCTGGCAGATTCAGAAAAGTGATTTTTTTAGAAAATCAGTGGTTTATAAAACAGGAATTCAACATGAAATTTCATAGTGAAACATTCTATTCTTCAAGACTTTCCTATCATCTCCAGTGTTCTACTTCTTCCCATTATATCATGCCAAATTAAATTAACTGCTACTCTGGAACAAACAAACAAAAAAAACACTACCACAACATAACAAATCAAAAAGTCTCCTCCATTTTTTCACTGCTTCACTGTCTACTTACCTCGAAAGGTACTTATTCTTTCTCCATATAAACGTTCTAATAGAATAAGGAATCAAAACATTTTCATATTCTGTACATATGTTAAAAACAATTTAAGCTCATAGATGTTATTAAATCTCTCTCAAAGCCTAAGGCTTTCAGAATGAAAACACACTTCCATCTGCTTTCTTTATAACAGAAACAAATAGTGACATAACAATATTATTTTCTTTTATGATACAGACCTGGTACTGAAAACATCCATTATGATTCTTCATTGACTAAATAACAGCTCCAGACTACAAGTTCCACACCATTGTTAAAATAAAAAAATAAAAGCCATTGCCTCAGAGTGACAAAAGAGAAGTAAAAATGTAGGCCAGAATTGTATTTCTAAGTGAAAGAAGGGGAGGGAGAGCTTCAGTTCTGTACCACTGATTTGCTATATGTACCCCTTGAATGCTTTTCACTTATGTCAGCTCGTAGTCTGCAGGCTAAGGCGTGTGCCAGCAGACATTTCTCACACACAGTATGAACCGGATTGCATCGTTTGCTCCCAATCACTTTATACAATCCTTCAATGCTACCCCTGTCAGGCCTTGCACTCTTAGGTGCAATGAGTTCAGAAGTTTATAGAATAAGTTAGGTCAAGAGACTTCTTGGAGTCATCCAGTCCAGCCTCCTACTCAAAGGAGGTTTAACCCAAAAGCCATCGTAGGTGTTACAGACACATTTCTCTTGTACTGAAGCAAGTGCATGCCTTCAAAGTCCACAGAGACTAACATACATAAGACAACTAAATGTAAAAAAATTACAACAGAAGCAAGTTATACCACACTTTCTTCACTTCAGCACAATTTTCTTCCATAAGTTAAGTGTAGGGATTGTGGTAGATAGATAAGTAGAAAGAATTTCATTCTTTGATATGGAAAGGGAAAAATAGTTTAAAAGTTCAGATGAAAAAAGACCTTTCTTAAGTTTTACTTGTTTAATATTAAGGACTATAAAAATATAGTAAAAAAAGTGCCATCATATCCATACTTAAGATGATGGCCTTCAGAAAACCTAAAAATATTAACCTGCAGATCCAAAAGAGATTTCTTCTGGTGACGCACAGAGTGTAAGCATAAATAATTTAGCTCATTCTACTTCTTGAATCAGAGAATACAATTTCAGTGCAATGGCAAAACAGTAGTTTTATAAATACAAAAATGATATTAATTTATTATGGGATATGCATTGAGGCACATAATAATCCTCCTAACCCAATCCTTCAGGCAAAACAAAGCATTTAAAATCATAACGTATTCGGCACACTTGAGTCAATTCCTAAAGAGAGGCTTGAAAAGATGGAAAAGTGCTATTCCACTTTTACTGAATGGCTCATATCATGGCATAATGTAGAATTAATTCAGTACCCAGTTGACTCATTTTAGTACTCAGTGAAACATAGCAACTCTAAAATTTCATAGTGTTGAAGCCAAAAGTAGGATATAACAGGAATTAAAGAAAAAAAATTCCCACCCACCCACATGTTTTCTACACTGGATTCCATCTACCAAACTTTGTTAACTGCAACATATTAACCAAATCACACTGATAGATATGTAGAACACTCACCTGTTTTAGGGTCAACTGAGAAATACGGCTGTCCCTGAAGAATACTATATACCACTCTGGCGCTGTTTCCATATGTAGGGTCATCTGCATCTGTTGCTGTCACCTGTAGAACAGATGTACCTGTATTTATAGGAAAATAGAAGTTAATTGATAATACATATAATTTTATGGCAAATAAGAATATTTTTAGATGCATTTTTGAAACCTTTGCATTCCTCATATTATAAAACTGAGAGATCAATAGCATTCCCTCTCTAGTAGTATTATTATTAGTAGTATTTATTAGTATTAGAATTAGCATTAGTGCATAGGTTGCTCTGAAATGAATGCCGCCTATCTATTTCCATGGAAACTACAACAGATACAAAGAGCACAACACTATTTGATAGAGCAAATTCTCAGATACAAAATACTATTTTGCAATACCATCACCATGACCCGCTATGCATTTTAGCCAGTGATGAACAAGAGCCTGCATGCCATGCTCGTAAAGATCTACACTAGCAGAGGTGACCCAGTGTCACTTTTGCCACTGCTGAAATGCACTACACGCCACCTCACTGTGCTCATAACCACTACTTGGTCTCCATAAATGCTCAGCAATTGTTGATGAATGTCATAGAATCATAATCATAGAATCATAGAATGGGCTGGGTTGAAAAGGACCTCAAAGATCATCAAGTCTCAACCCCCCTGCTAAGTGCAGGGCCGCCAACCACTAGACCAGGCTGCCCAGAGCCACGTCCAGTCTGGCCTTGAACGCCTCCAGGGATGGGGCATCCACAACCTCCCTGGGCAACCTGTTCAAGTGCGTCACCACCCTCCGTGTGAAAAACTTCCTCCTAATATCTAACCTAAATCTCCCCTGTCTCAACTTAAAACCATTCCCCCTTGTCCTATTGCTATCCACCCTCACAAACAATCGATCCCCCTCCTGTTTATACGCTCCCTTCAAGTATTGGAAGGCCACAATGAGGTCTCCCCGGAGCCTTCTCTTCTCCAAACTAAACAAGCCCAGTTCCCTCAACCTTTCCTCATAGGAGAGGTGCTCCAGCCCTCTGATCATCTTGGTCGCCCTCCTCTGCGCTCGTTCCAACAGCTCCACATCCTTCTTGTGCTGGGGGCCCCAGGCCTGGACACAGTACTCCAGATGCGGCCTCACAAGAGCTGAGTAGAGGGGGACCACCACCTCCCTCTCCCTGCTGACCACTCCTCTTTTAACGCAGCCCACAACATAGTTGGCCTTCCGGGCTGCCAGCGCACACTGCTGGCTCATGTCCAGCTTCTTGTCCATCAGAACCCCCAAGTCCCTCTCCGCAGGGCTGCTTTCAAGTACTTCTTCCCCCAGGTTGTATAAATACCTGGGATTGCCCTGGCCCAAGTGCAGCACCCCGCACTTGGCCTTGTTGAACCTCATTAGGTTCTCGTGGGCTCGCTTGTCTAGCCTGTCCAGGTCCCTCTGGATGGCTTCCCTTCCTTCCAGTGTATCGACTGCACCGCTCAGCTTGGTGTCATCTGCAAACTTGCTGAGGGTACACTTGATTCCATCGTCTATGCCATTGATAAAGACATTGAAGAGCACCGGTCCCAGGACTGAGCCTTGGGGGACACCATTCGTGACCGGCCTCCACCCTGACATAGAACCATTTATCACAACCCTTTGGCTGCGACCAGCCAACCAGTTCTTAACCCACCGAACAGTCCATCCTTCAAATCCATACCTCTCCAATTTAGAGAGAAGGATGTGATGAAGGGACCCTGTAAAAGGCTTTGGAGAAGTCCAGGTAGATGACATCCATCGCCCTCCTCCCATCCACCGATGCCGTCACTTCATCGTAGAAGGCCACCAGATTGGTCAGGCAAGATCTACCCTTGGTGAAGCCATGCTGACTGTCTCGGATCACTTCCTTGTCACGTATGTGCCTTAACATGTCTTCTAGGAGGATCTGCTCCATGATCTTCCCAGGCACAAAGGTGAGGTTCACCGACCTGTAGTTCTCCGGCTCATCCTTTCTCCCTTTCTTAAAAATGGGAGTAATGTTTCCCTTTCTCCAGTCACTGGGGACTTCACCGGACAGCCATGATTTTTCAAATATGATGGAGAGCGGCTCGGCAACCACATCAGCCATCTCTCTCAGAACCCTAGGATGGATATAATCCGGCCCCATGGACTTCCACACATTCAGTTTCATGAGGAGGTCTCGAACTTGTTCCACTGTTACAGTGGGACAGAATCCGCTCCTCTCACCCACACCTTGAGGTTCAGGGTCTTGGCAGACATGGGGAGCCTGACCACCAGTGAAGACTGAGGCAAAGCACTTATTGAGCACCTCAGCTTTTTCCATGTCTGAGGAAGCCACTTCTCCATCCTCATTTATCAGAGGGGGAACACTCTCCTTGACGTATCTCCTCCTGCCTATGTACCTGTAGAACCCCTTCTTGTTATTTTTCACATCCCTAGCCAAGTTTAGCTCTACCTGTGCCTTGGCTTTCCTGATCCTATCTCTACACATGCGGACAACAGCCCTATATTCCTCCCAGGCTACACAACCCTGCTTCCACTTTGCATACATTTCTCTCTTTTCCCTCAGTTTAAGCTGCAGGTCCTTGCTCAGCCATGCCGGTCGCCCGCCTCCTCTGCTCGATTTCTTTTGCTAGGGAATGGAGAGCTCTTGCGCTCTCAGGAGGGTGTCCTTAAAGTGCTGCCAGCTCTGCTCTGTTCCTACGCCCTTAAGGACAGTTTCCCAGGGGATCCCACCCAGCAGTTCCTTGAGCAGCTGGAAGTTCACTCTCCTGAAGTTCAGGGTCCTGATTTTACTCTTTGCCAGGCCTGCATTCCTCCAGATCACAAACTCCACCAGGGCATGATCACTACAGCCCAGGCTGCCTCCAATCTTAACCCCTCTAATGCTCTCCTCCACGTTGGTGAGCACCAGGTCCAGTAATGTCAATAGAGGCAATTTTTTTTCTGCATGGAGGAATTCAATTCCACACCTTTGCTTTATATGTACATCCATGCCAGACACCATTTTGTCAGGAAAATCTAAAATATGAAGCATTACTTTTAGAGCAGTCCTCAGTTTTTGTATTGGTAAATGGGAGCTTGTTTGGCCTAGTGGCCCAAGTGCTCACCTAGTGCCAGTCTCATGTACCAAAGGATGGAGGCTTGAGCTCTGGCTCTGTGTTTAGGGTGATGATGCTCTGGAACAGGTTGCCCAGAGGTGCTGCGGATGCCTCATCCTTGGAGGTGCTCAAAGCCAGGTTGCATGCGGCCCTGGGCCACATCGGGTTGACCTAGTGCCTGATCTAGCAGTTGGCAACTCTGCCAAGGCAAGGCAAGGGAGTGGAAGTGTATGTTTTTTAAGGTCCCTTCCAACCCAAGCCATTCTATGATTCTGTGATTCATTCTCTGATGATAATGATGATAATTTTATACTCATTTGAAAAAAAAATATCATTCTCCCTATTTGTATAAAAGTAACTCAATTCCATATATATAAACATACAAAATAACTCTGCAGTAGATGTATTCGTGCTTGTTCACACATACAGATCCTAAATCTTAATATTACTTCAGAGTTCTGAACAACTCATATTCACGTATTCGCTTCAGGATTACCATCATTTCCTGTACAAATTAATGCTGAAGTGTATATTTAAAATAATATTCATAAATGGCTCCAAATCAATAAAAGATACCAAAGGAATAAAAAAAAATCAAGCTATCAGAAGGGATCAAAGATCTGTAAATCAAATAATTACATAAGAGTTGATGTAATTCCATTAATGAATAAAATATTTTTAAAAAATTAGATAAGGAGTTTAAAAACCAAACATTTGTATGCAGCTAACAGATACTTCTAGAAAAAATATAACCACAATTTCTAGCACATCATTAAATGGGATAACATGTCAAACATATGTTTTAGAACATAAAAAGCAGAAGTTTCGCATAGATACAATGAAGATAAGTGATTTTAAATTTACTGTATTTTTCAAGACATTTAATGATGAATCTTTTCTTCTATCTTTGCCCAACACTTCATATAAGATACCAGTAAATTAAAATTAATCAAGTTTCTGTCTTCATCCCATATGCATATTCCTCTATAGACACAGCTTTCAACAGACTCTTTTGGTTCAGTATTAAAACAGAGGAAAGGTAATAACAGTACAGGTTGCTTCCGGTAATTCTGAAAATGGCTTCCCAGCTAAATTAGCCATGGAGGCATCACTTGCACTTTGAGGTGCTCAATTTCACACTTTAGTTCTGAGGAGAAGTATGCTTTTGACTTGAATCCCTTGATCTCCTTCATTGTACTTTGATTTGCCTCATGGAAGAGTTTCAGAGCATGCCAATTAGATTCCTTCTGATTAAACTAAACTAGAAGACATGCAGTTAGCAGCATAGCTGATTTACTCTGACTGCCAAGAGGCATTTGGTCTCAGAAACCAGACCAGAGCCAATCTGAAAGGTTTCCCCAGAACGTACGGTAGGGACATGGGATCCAAGTTACACAGTTTCAACTATTTAACTTCATAGGTCTGTTTCCAACGCACAGAACTATTTGTTAATGTAATGTAAAATAATTTTTATGTTACTTCCCAGTGTACACTTGGAACAGAAATACTTAAAATCATTGGTTCTCACTTAGAGTACAGGAAAGCAAGCATTCAAATCCTTGCAGATATGTACTTACCGTTGTTTCAGAAAGTATTCCCTCAGTTGTGCAATACTAACTTGGACACAGAAAGACTCTTTTTGTATCTCTACTGGAGCTTTAGTAAAAGGTACAGCAAGTATGCCTACATACTTAAATGCATTACCTTGTGGTCTCTGAAACAGCCCAAATGCAGAGTCTCACAGCTGTATACATTCATACAGTAGATATAAAGATACCTTGATGAATTTGAAAACTTGAAAATTATAATAAAATCAAGCTGAAGCTAGTGGGCTATTTATAGTTATTCAGGGGTTAATGGTAAAATTGACTAAATCACTGAGAAAAGTAAATGCAAAGTAAAGTTTGTGTAATTTTCTTAGAATATTCTAGGAATCTATTCAGCCATATTTATTTGTTATCTCATCTTAGCATAAGAATTCATGCAAACAGGTCACCTGAAATACAGAAAATGACTGTTTTACAGCCTTTACTACAGCTTATCTAAATACTAGGAGGATGTACTACTGTAGCTCAGTTGTTTTATTTAGTTGTGAAGACTAATAAATTAATAACTCATTTATTGTTTATAGCCTTATTTATGGCTTTATCACTTTATGTTGGAATCTTACCTGCAGAATTTTTAAACATTATCAGGTTACTGATACACATTGTATGCCATTAAAAAGAATAAAATCAACAAAATATATCTATCCAGTAGGTAGTCAACTACCAGGCTTTGTTACCAAAGTGGTGGTCAACTTCTGTGCTTTTTAAATCGAGATTTTCCTGCTTTGAGAAACAACAGTTTCTAGAGCTTCTTAGGCTTCCTACAAGTTGTCTACCCATTTGCTCTTATTGGTAGAATTGTTGAAATTCAAGGTAGGCTTTGGAATGGATGAACCTAGCTATTTCAGAGAATAAAAATACATGAAATAGATGTAACATTTAATGGTACTATCATTCCTCACGTATTTTCTTCTCTTCTTTCCTTATTTTAAAAAGATAGGGGATCAAATCTGAGTGCTTGTGTTGCTCATTGGTGTGGGACAAAAAGAGGGCTAAAGAAAGGAGATATTTCACATAAGCAGCTGGCAGGTCATTTTAGCACGAATGGAATGCTATTATGCCTTCAAATCCAGCTAAGTGATTTTCTAATACATATGTATCTCTTTCCGAGCAAACACCAAATAATAGCTACTTCGTACTGAACAGTGGGAAAGTGCTCTCTTTACATCTGAAAGAACACTTAGTATCACAGGTTTTAACTTAGTGCCTCCACCCCAACTCTCAAGCACTCATTCAGTAGCCCATCAGGTGCTGACTTTTTTGCTGTACTATGCAAGCATTTCACTGCATTAAGCAAGTATGCTCAGTACCTTACAGGATATACACATACTGGCTTGTTGTTTAACTCTTGTTTGATTTGTTGAGCTCAGAGGAAACAGTTTGGAAAAACTGTAGGTTAGAATGCCTTGCAGGAAAAAAGGTTAAAAGTGTATCTTTTCCTTTCAGTTACGCCTTCAAAGTTAACGTCATTCAGCTAATCAAAATGACAAATCATGATCTCAAATATATTTGCACCATTCAGATACACCATCAGTTTTTGTTGCTGAGCTATACGTAGAAATTATATGTAATGAACAATTTAGATGGAAAAGAATACAATACAACTGATATGCCATTTTTAATGTTAAACATTCTGAAGAAGATAATGTAACACAAAAAATAAGCATCTAATTTCCCTGGAGACTTCAGAATAGATACGAACATTGGACCCAGAGGCATACCTTCAATACTTTCTTCACTAATATACTGTGAAAGTGCCTGTCAAGGAAAACTCAAAAATTCTGCTACGAAAGCATTTTGACACTCCACTTAGGCAATAAAAAAGACTTCTTTTCCCTAAAGTGGAAGTTCTGCTTATTCAGAGTACAACTACCATTCCACATGATTTCCCTCTACAGTTTAGAGATTACATATTGGGAATTCCATTTTCTTAGCTAATGTTTTATGCTGTAAAATATGTCTGCATGCCCTGAACATGACTCTGTTAGCTTTGCCTTTTGTCTGTTATCAAAAATAACAATCATTCCATTTGGGAAATCAAATTGCAGTTTTATATCAAAAACTCTTCTTTTGGTTTTATTTTTGTTAATATCTTTACAATAAAAATGTTTAAATATCAAGGAAAAGCTGAAGGGAAATACTTCAACCTGTCTCTCTGAAGACAAATTTTTAATGTTTAATGAGGTAGTTCAATAAAGCATGTCTGTTGAGGATGCAAATCTGTATGCATGACTTCCCATAGTTTGCTGTGCTGCTAAAAACTCAAATGGATCAATATTGAAAAAAAGTCAAAAGAAGTCAAAATAAGGTGAAGTCTGATGAATGCAGAGATTTCCTGCCTAACTAAACTAATTCCTAAGCTAGTATTAAATCAGAAACAAGCCACACAATATGTTTTAGTTGCACTCTACATTAGAAAAAAATCATTTCACCAGAAAATGAACACTTGGAATCCAGTGATCCAAGATCACACTGTAAAAAACTCAGTATCAGCTATCTTTACTAGAAGGCCAAAACCAAAACCACAAAAAGATAAATAAGCATTTCTCATACAAATCATATTTACGAACACCATGAACAACATCTTCCAAATTATCTGAAATTATGACTCTCTCATGTAACAATACCCTGGGAAGAAGCTCAAAAATGCCCAATGTGCCTATTAATTGCCTAAGTAGGATGTGTTGGGAATACTCTTCTTATTCACGAACTCAGCACTAGAAAAGTTAATATGCAAAATCTCATTCATTTTGAAGCTATACAGAAATGAGTAGATATAGAAGGCTTTTACTGACTGAAAATGATTCTATTTCCTTTTACATTTTGACAATCAACATTCTTTGATAAACCACAAAACAGAGCACAGTTGTAGCTCTCATGGTAGAAGAAATCATTTCAGATAGAAACATTGGCTCTTCAGCCAACTTTTAGAAAAGAGGTTAAATGAAGGCAAGGAATAGGTGTGTTGTTTTTTTTTTTTTTTTCCTTCAGCTTTTTCAGTACAGGAGATAAAGCATAAATAACATGTTCATTCCGTGCGACTGTGAATACTGTGATCTAATATCTGGCAAATAGTTTAACAAAACTTCACTGTACTCCCCTGTCAGTGACTTAAAAATGAAAAGCCTTAAAGGTTCTACACTTATTAAAAGTAGATCAAGAAAGAAAAAGAGAAAGGTACAACTTGTGGGAAAAATATCAGCTGACTTTTTGAGGACAGACAGGAACCTGCTGCAGAAACCAAGCAGCGTAGCAGAGATCAAAAATGTCACCCATCACTTTGCATGAACATTGTTACAGAGATGGTAAAACTGAAAACTCTTTACAAGTCCATGTAAATAAAAATGGAAGGATTTTTTAAAGTAGTGACGATTCCCTAGGAATTCATAAAATAACAAGATGTTACGTCGTGTATAGACTTCACAGTTAAATGTTAAAACTCATGCTAATTATACACCAAATGAAAATGGCATAAGGATGAACATCTATTATTTGACAGAAAGAATATATCCTATGGAAGCCCTAATAGAATTATTCTTCCAAAGACTGCAAGCAATAACTTGTTTACAATATAGAATAAACACAAAAATTCAGTAAACTGAAAATAATGATAAAAAATTTGCTAAGAAAATATAATGTATGCTTATAGCAGATTGCCTGTATGGTAGGATATGAAAACTCTGCTTTATTCACACCATAGGGAAGCTTTGTGGAACAGGTTGTTGACCTCAGATACAACCAGTGAAGTACTTAATTTATAAAACATAACATTAATGCTCTATCTTATCTTTAAAACTTCCTTAGTTTATCATAATCTACTCTGATTTATAACCCAAAATGCCATCGTCGACTAAGTATTACAATAGTTCTGTAGAAAAGTTGTACTGTAATACTTAGATTCAGAAGACTACAGAATTATGACTAACATCTATATAAGAATGATATATTTTGAGATGACAAAAAAAAAAATGTAACTATAAAGAGAATGAGAAAATAGAAAATAACTATATTGACAGCTCTTGACTTGGAGGATAACATTGACTTACTTCCTCCTCTGTCCTCCTCCCCCAGTAAATAAGTCTGCCACAAACAAGAAATAAATCATTCAATTTATTTAAATTGTCTTCTTTAAAGACAAAGGAAACTTGAGAAAAGAGAAGACAGATAGGAAACTGGCTGTTCAAAGAAAAAAAATCATAAAAGGGAAGTTAAAAGCCAATATAGGAATAATAATGAAAGAAGAAGAGAGGAAGAAATAAAAGGAAACCAAAGAAAGCTGTTTCTCCTTCACACATTCTTGTTGTAAGGAGGACTGCAGGAAGAAAAGTCTCAGAATTACATGGCTGAGAGGAGACATCTGAAATAGCACACAGTGTGGGAGGACTCGGGAAGAGGACTGGAAAAGGATAAAAATGCTACAAGAAGCTATGAAGAATGAAGTGTTAGATTAAGACAATTATCATGCAGAGAGGTATGTATTTTTCAGAACATCATATACAGAGGACATTTTAAGAAGAAAATCAAGGAATTATTCCCACATTTCAGGGAAGTAGAAGTGACAGAAAGAATAAAGAGGCAGCAATGAAAGTAAGAAAGAGAGAGGGGAAAAATTTATACACTTTTGATGCATTATATTTGGTGAGCTTTGAAGTGCATTTAATATAGTCTGATTTTGCATGAAAGTCAGAAAATAACATTTATTATCTACTTCACTCTACCCAAAATTAACGTCACTTAGGTCAATAAAGAATCTACTGATCAGTCTGGGTTTTTTTTAACTGTCACAAAACTGAACTCCACAGATCAGGAAAAATATTTAATACATTTTGGTCTTTCTAGGATTGGATTACTACACTTTTTCAAATTAATCAAATGCCATAGTCCACTTGTATGTGCAAGAAAAGAAATGTAGATGTGGAATACACTAGTTTTACTTTACATATCTGCAATGTAGCTTGTGATTTGGAGCCGTTTAGTCTCTCCATATATTTCTTTGTATACCATGAAATTGGTCTCCTTACACACACAGATTAAACTTCCCTCATTACATTCCCTCATTACATAAGATATATCTGAACTCAGCATAATAATGTCATGTGGTATCAGAGAATATGAATCAAATGCAGGTTCCTAGTTTAAAATTATTTTCACTTACGTACATGTGGAAAGTTGCACAAGGTACTCTCCCATCCAAAATAACGCTGACAAAGCATCTGACTTTCAAGTCTGAAACAAGCCACTTCTGTTATTTTCTGAGCTACACTTATGAACCATCATTGCCATTCAAAGAGATCAAATGGTTGCAAAGCATTAGGACTCAGTGACAATAGTCATGTTTGTATGTAGTGATGAATATTGTTGTAAGAGCTGAGCAACTACATGTATTTGGGTATTTTTCCCTTTTGACTTTATAATTGTACTCTGCAGAAGTGTAAAGCCTATCATCTGCTTATTTGACAAACAGCAAGGAGAGAAGAGCATACATATATAAGTGTAGACAGATATACATACACATTTATATATATATATACAATGTTGAGAAGGTTAGACAGATCTGACACATGTTGGAATCTAAGCTAGTTTCTTAGATGTCAGACAGGTATTTTGGTGAGCAGGGTAAAGTGTGTGTTCATGAGATAATGATCTGTACTGTCCGTTCATTAATTAATACAGTAGACTTACTTAACTAAGATTGGACATGACATTCAACTTTTCTTTAAAAGTACTGTGGGAGATGATATTGTTTTTGCATAAGTAATAGAATGTTGTACCAAAGGGACATACATCAGAGCCCGTGATACAAGACAAGTTTCTGTCTGTGGTTAAGGAATACGGTACACACATTCTGGAGAGATAAAAGGAGAGTCTGGCTGGTGTGTTAATTCCATGTACTCTCCTCCCTTGAGGAGATCACGGGGGAGTTGGGGGGTGACCAAAAGTAAGGACTGTAAGACATACATCTGCACCCAGAACTGTGCAAGAAGAAACAAACTTATCTGGCAAGACATATGGCAGAAGACACTGGCCTGGCAACTATTTCGTGGATTTCACTTGGAGACACAAAGAGAGATGGACTTTGCCAACTACCTAGAGTATGTGCGCATGAAGAATGCGAACCTGACAGCAGGGGAGGGACTCAGCACTGGAATCTAGGAGATATAAGAGCTTGTTTTTCTTACAGCAGGTGCTTCTGCTTGCAGAACATCCACCACTGCAATAGCAAAATAAAATACTGTTCACTGAGATCCTTGCCTGGGCCTAAATTATTGGCTTGTGAGTGTTTCTCACAGTATCTATCACAACAGCTGTATTTGCATGTCTATCCTAAACTAATTATGTATGTTTGATATTGAGATCATGAAGTTATAAATTAATTTCAACAGCAGAGAAGCAATAAAGAGAATTGATTGTATAATAAGGCGTGTCAAAGAATAAGAATATCTGAACTACATTTCTAACATGAAAAAACAATCAATACTTATTGTGTTTTTCAGTTCACTTTATAGAAATTAAAAAGGTAAACAAAGATATGAAGGTATGGTCAAAAATAATCTAGACAACTACTGTTTCTTTGTATTTGTTTAATTCAGTGGATTGCATATACTACTTTTATAAACATAAAAGAATGAACTAAACAGTGCAGCTGAATAAGGATATACAAATATATCATTTCTAGACAAATTACAGTTTGCCTAGGAGTGCAACAGAAAGTGTCTCTTAAACCATTCAAGAATAAGGGTGACTCTTCTTTACAGTCAGCATGTATGTATACTGTTTTCTCAATATGGAAGTTGTTAGTAATGTACAAGGTTGCATTTGGTGTCTTCCTAACACCGCTTCTCAACTGTAATATTTTTCACATACAGCCAATGATACAATAATGTGTCATAACATTGTCAGACACCATACGTTTTTTTTTGTTTCTTTGTTAAGAGACTGCTGAATAGAATAACTTGTTTTCCTTACCCATTTCAGACATCTCTGGCACAGTAACAATGTATGGTCCATCTGTAAATTTTGGTGCATTGTCGTTGATATCCTGTACTTTGATAATAAATTCAGATTCAGGCTCAAGTGGCTTGTTTGTCCTTCTATCAATAGCTTGGGCATGAAGCACATAATGTGTCTTCTGTTCTCGATCTAGGCTTTTGGTTGAATGGATGTCTCCCGTCGTGTCATCAATAATAAATATAGTTCCCGCTCCTTCTCCAGTAAGAATGTATTTGACTGATCCATCACCTTTGTCAGAATTGGAGTGCAGCTGTAGAATATATACACATAAAATCACATAAAATGACTTATTAATTTTCACAAAAGGTTATTGTACAAAGATAAAAATTATAACATTACTGTTAACACTGTTCTGCCTAGTTTTTAACCTTCTCAACTGTTGCTATAATTCCTCATGCACTATTACTGACAAGACAATCATTTTACTCAGTGTCAATTCCAATTCAGTACAGTTGATTTTTTTGTTTGAGATTTCTGAGGTTCTATGTTCATTCTAGAAAAGTTTCCTGAATCAGTAACACCCTGGTAAATGAGGTGCTTTTTATTTTATTTTGGTTTGGTTTTAATCTTTTAAGTAGCTATCTTAAAGCACTCATTGCTAGAAACACAGCCTTGAGCACTAAGTCTGAAGGAGTCATGCTAAGGATTAAGTATGCTCGAATGACTGTAACTCAGTCCCATCACTTATACTACATCCTACGGTCTAAGGACAGCACCACTACTTCTGTGGCACGTGTCAGAGACAGGTGCCTGCCCAAGATTTCTCTACCCCTCCACAAAACGTAGCCATTTCTTCTCCTTTCTGTCTCATTCGCATGCATTTAAACTACTTACAATGAAATAATGAACTTTGACTGATAATTCTGCCATTCACATTGTTCCTAGAGCATACTCTGTGCTACAAAATATTTGTAAAGTAAAATACAACACTCCCTGAGTACAACAAGGCTTATAATTCACTGAAAAATCACTAAGGATCTTGGTACATTAACAGATAATAAACAGCCATCCACCCAGCTCAGCGATTCTAAATTGACTCTAATGACTTGCCTATTTAGATGTAAAATGAATGCATTCTCTAGGAGGGAAGGATGATTTTTTTGCTAGGCTAAGAGTCTTTGTGTTGTTTTTTTTGTTTGTTTGTTTGTTTGTTTTTTTTTAATTCAAAACTGCTTTGAGGACAAAACGCATTGAGATATACAGTGAGAACAAAACAATGTTGAAATGAACAGTCTCAGCTATTGTACAGATATACACTGCTGTTAAATCAGAAGGGGAACTTTCTAATTTTGAGTACTTGATCTTATACGATTATCCTTACTGTCTCCTAGTATCTGCAAAGTGGCATTACTAACTTTCTATGTACAATCTGAGTCAAGTACAAACAGAATGCCAATTACTGTTATCGATTAACGTTGCGCAAGGTGTAAATTTCCAGATTCCTTTCTATAATGAGTTCATAAACTCTGAATAGAGAAAAAGTAAGACTTCTGGAGGTTCAAACAAATCATAAAATACATAGATGCTGCTGTTTTCTCACTCCTTTCTTGTATCTTTTTTGTCAGGTCTTTGTCTTGAATTTAAAATGAATGAACTTGCTATTTGTAATAGGGATAAGCATATGAGGCTTGATGACATTTTCCATCTTGTCTGTATTAAAACTACAGAATTAGGGTGACACAAAGTTTTTAGCTTGTCCTCTAAGAAGCTGAGCAGAGTGGAGCTGAGGGAAACATCTAGCAAAGTAAGGACATCAGCAGATATAAACTTTAGCCAATCATCGGTCAATTAACCTATTTTTGTCAGAGCCGCAAGCAGATCCAACTGAATAACCAAAACAAAACAGTGCCACTACTGTGGACCTATTTTATTTCTGAAAAGAAAAAAAAAAAAAAAAAAGAAAGAAAAAGAAGGAAGCAGAGGAAGGGTCTGTTTGCTTAGCTTTGCATTTAAAGGACAGCAAGACAGTCTTACACCTTTCCTTTTGAGCAGTGATAGGCAAAACTCCATTTACTTCTCTTATTAACTTCAGAGTACTACTGCATTCTGTGTATACTGAGTAATGTACTCAAAATGCCAGGGATTCAAACTTCATAGTAAACCAAGATGTTCTATGAAGAGATTTATTAAAACCAAGAATAGAAGGTATTTTGCCATCCACATTCTGGTTCACTGTTATTCAAGTTTTTCTGATAATCAGAATATTTTTCGCCCCGCAGCAGGCTCCTTCTTGATAAAAGTATTTCTAATTGTTCGTATTAGAAACAGTTAACATTTGCCTCAAAAAGGCTGCCTAATTTACGTAAAAACAAAGAGAAAATGACAATTTTTCTGAGGTTATTAAGCAGAAGGGAACTCAAAACTACTCCAAACTCATAAAGACCAGAAAAACCTCCCTCCTAACTTGGTCCAATGAAAAAGCATATTCAGGTGTACCACGTAGCAGTCCCTAACTAAACTGATGCATTCATAACTGTAATTATGAAATTATGAATCAATTAAGAAAACAGTTACATAAATAGCTAGGAAACTGACAAGATAAGGAATGGCTGCAGAATTTAAGGAACAAGCTTTCTTCAAAAATCCAAAATATCAATTTAGATAAATCATTCAAAAACCATATAGCAGAAATGCATATTCAGATATTCACTGCAGTGGTACAAAATGCATGGAAGATTTGAAAAATTAACATCAGATATCTGTTGTTGTGCAGAAACAAACACTTAACTCATAATCAGTGAAGAAAATGCAGTTACATTTCAACTGTGACAGCTTTTATGTCTAAACAAAGGTAAGAAACACAGAAGATCCTCATATGATTGTTTGGTCTAAAAACGTTACATCCTACTCCTGCTAAATATCATGTTACCCAACAAAAAGAAGTTTAAGAATACAGGCAAGAATACACAAGGGATGCCCTGAAAGTAATGCCTCCTATTTTATTATGTTGGCTCACAATATCAAAGGTGGATGTTGGTGGTATGGCAGCAGAGGTTGAACCTTCCCACCAATATTCTGTTACATTTTGTTGTCATGTGACAGATGGCACCAGAGGGGCAATCTGACAGAATAGTATCTGACATGGAAGTGCATATGGAACAAAGGTGTGTCACTGAATTCCTCCACATGGAAAAAAACTATAGCCACTGACTGCATCAAACATCAACACTTGCTGAACACTGACGGAGACCAAGCAGTGGATGTGAGCACAGCGAGGTGCTGGGTGGTATGTTTCCACACAGGCAACAGTGACAGTGGGTCACCTCCACTGGTGCATTTTCTGACTAGCACAGCATGCAGGCTCTTGTTCGTAGACAGCAAAAATACTTAGCTAATGACAGTGTCTGTATTGCAAAAAAATTGTCTTTTGTAGCTGAGATTTTGCTCGATGTTATTGGGCTCTTTGTATCTATTGAAGCTTCCAGGGAAATAAAGAAAATGCATAACTTTTGGAGCAACGTATGATTTGAAAGGCTGCATTTCTACAGCTATGTCTTTCCTGATTTATAAAAGACAGCAAGGGAGCAAAATCCCAGCTGGATGACTGTGGACTCCTTTTATTTTGGACTGCTGACAAACTAATTTGACAGGTGGAAACCGCAAAGCAACAGAGACTCAGTGTACCATGCTCTGAGCATCAGTTCAGACATTACTCATGTGACCTCCGGGAAGTCATCTTACTCCAGACCCCTAGAAAGCATGTGGCCATTTTGTTTCTGTGAGATTCCACTATACCTGCCAATGGCTATCACAGGAGTACATGCACTCCAGAGTATGAGACACTTCAGTAATGCAAATAAATAGCTCAGATAAACAGAAGCAGCAGTGGTGTTTTTCCCCTACTTGCCAGTGTAATGCTGTAATATGATGGAAAGCACAGCAATGATGGTATAGTACCAAAGTCCTAGGCCACAGCAAGTGAGGATAGGATCAAACGCAGTAGCTGTGGGCACAGAAACAAAGGAAAGACTCTTCTTACCCTTGGAATGCCTCAGGTACACAGAGATCACCAGCAAGATACTCTTGCCTCCACTGCCAGCCCTTAAATGACATCTGGGAAGGGGTGGATCATGGCTCCACCCCTTCTGGTCACTCAGTCACACTGCATGCATCTGAGCTCCCCAGGGTTGGCCCTGCCTTCCCACCAGGTGCACAATGACTGTTTCAAGCCCTGACTTGGCATTTCTGCTACACCCAGTCAGAGTCAGAAAGCTGGAACATCACAGGAGTCTCTTAATCTAAGAAGAAATACAAATACATCTCAAACTGAAACATGTTTACTCATAATGTTGTGAGGAGTAGTGAACATCATTGAAAAGAAACAGAAGAGAGATATGTCAAACAATTACAATATAGTTCTGTGATGATTATTTACTGACTTCCGATTTCAAGTTTTAAAATGCTGCTGAAAACAGCTTTTTTTCCCCCTTCTGAAGTAGGTTCAACTCGCTTCCAAAAGCATTCTCACCTTAGATCTGTTCTACAATGATCTTACAAACCAGCAGTTAACCAGTAGTGACTAATACAGCTTGGACTAACCACCCGATCTGCCTGTTCCTGTCCAGGCCCAAGCCCACACGCCAGCCCACAGCGAGGCTGCAGTAGGCCTGGGCCCCAGCTCACCACAGCCCTGCCCTATCTGTCCATGGTCCCCACCCAGCCAGGCTGACTCGCAAGCCCACAGCCCAGCCTTGGCCTCTCCCTCTCCCCAGGGAGGTGTTTGGCCCCTGGGGCTCGGGTTGTCCCAGTTCCCCGCTGCCTCCCTGGTCCACCTGGGATACCCCACATTCTAGCCCCAAGGTGTTGCCTCACCCTGCTGCTCTGACAGCACCACCTCCAATCCACCAACACTCAGTCTGTGCAGGGTCCAGAATTTCTTGTGAAAAGCAGTTTCTATTTTAAGCAACATAGTAGCTTCTGGAAACAATACTTATCATTGCTTATTATGGTATATTCCTAATGAGAATATATACATTAAATATTCTGAATCTGCCTACAACCAGAAGAAGCCAGAAGGTATTTATTTTTTATCCCCTGCAAGGTCTTATTCCCATCTTTATTTCTCTGAATTGAAGAAACTGAAAATACTAGCTGAAGAGCATATCTGGAATGTCACCTTTATCAACTCAGTGAGCTCCACTTCTTGACATATTCAATAACAAGTTGGCTTCAGGATGATTTATGACGGTTCCTCAATCTTTAACTAGCCTGTATCAGCAGTGTGTGACTGATTTAGCAGAGCAGCAAGCAAGATGTCCTTGTTTTCTTAAGACTTAAACATTTCTCTTCCATAAGTCCAATTGAACACTTTGTATTACTTTAATATTTCTTCACAAATTGCAGAAAGACAGCATTTTCTAAAGGCATCATTTGAAGAGATGTAACCAACTTTTCAGTTAATGAGTTTTCTTTATATTTTTATATTACCTTTAATACTACAAATCTTTAAACAGCTGTAATTTGCTACCTTAGCATCTTGGCAGCTTTGAAATGAATGAAGCCACTGTAGGCTTATTGCCCTGTTAATACTATATTACCAGTGCAATTAATTGCTAACCTGCAGACACAAATGTTCAGGTGCCTATTGCTTAACTAGAGGTGCTGTTCACCACCCTTAATCTTCATACATCTTTTACTAAATCGCTTTATTTAATTCTTACTGACACTATACTTAAAAAAAAAATTGCCTTCAAGTATTTGTCAAAAGTCTAATGACTACACGTAAGCAGAAACTAGTGGACAGTATAGAAGTGGGAACCAATGGGAAAGAAGCACACAGATGAGTACTATAAAAATAACACCAAACCAATCCAAAAACTGAGTAGAAAAATGATATCCTTCTTCTGGTGGGATGCGGTATGCTAACAACTCCCACTCATTATCATGCTCCCTTGTGCTTGCATGAGGAAGACAAGAGGCAATTAGAAACCAGGCATGACCAAAAGAATGAAGAAGAAATCTGTCTGAGAGTCTGTTTATTAGTGATTTAATTGTAGGACTGCTTCTCTCCTTTTGCTTTAATTGAAGAATTCGGATTCTTGGTGTGTTATGTGGGTGGGATTTTAGGTGGACTAGTAACGAATTTTGCAATATTTTAACTGGACTACCAATAAGATCTTGGATCTGGATATAAGATACATGCTGTTCAGTTGAAAATGAAGTATTAAGAAGAGATTCCCAAAAGCATGCTAAATTGAAATCTGAAGCTGATTTGAAAATCAAGAACTGTTGCACTAATCTAATGGATTTAAACAGGGCAGAAATAGCTATGCATGCATAAATTTAGATTATTTTGAAGTGACTGCATATATTAACTTAAAACTTACTGTTCACAAATAATAAACAACAAGAATAATATGCACATAATTCCAAAATCAAAACTTGAGTGCTGGTAATGACACTGACTGATTACATGGTGCTTTAAGTAGAAGACATTGACTCACTTTGCCAGAGATTCAGACTTTTGCAGAGGGGAAGGCAAGGATGAAACTTAGGAACATTGAATTTAATTTTATGCTCCAGACGAGAGTATGCTCTATTGATTACAGATTCCTCTGTCTCGTCTTCCTCGCTCAGTTTCCAGCCAATCCTCCTTAACCTAAGCACATTCTCTTTCTAAACCTAGCAGACTCTCTCTTCATGTTGCATGTAATCCAGCCTCTGTCCCTCTGCCAGCCTCACTTAAACTCTAACAGTCTGTTTTTAAGTTTTCCACCTGCACAGTTCTGGATTTCTGCTCAATTTGTAATCTTCCTATGCTCTCATTCACTGTCTATTTTATTATTATTTATAATGTTATGCTTCCTAGTGCTTTTCTATCACTTCATATCTAGTTCTTGGCTTCCTTTACCCCTATATAAACTAGTTTTAATTTTTGCATTTTTTTGTTCAAATAGTGTATACCCTTCCACTCTGGGTTACCTTTGTCTGTAGAAAGAGATTCTGCAAGGTTAGCGCATACAATTAACAGTGTAAAGCAGTTATTTAGTGGCTAACATCCAAAAGATATGTAGGTTTTAATAAACTACTAGGCTAGGTATTGGTACACTCCAGCCACAAAAAAGCACACAAAGCATCAAACATCACTCAGAAGGAGAAGAATCAACTTCGTCTACTCTCTGGAATGAATATTTGATGAGTTACAATCTTTATCACACCTCCCATTTGTTTTCCCACCCTCATGTTTTTTTTTTGTTTTGTTTTGTTTTTGTTTTTGTTTTTTTACAAAATGACACTTTTCCTCTCGGGTCTTTAAACTACTAGCAATCTCTAGCTCAATAACCCTACGGCTACAGTTCTACCTTCTTTAACTTGTGTGGTTCTACAGTCTTCCTCATAATCCTTCATGACTTGATGATTTCTTCAACAGTACAAGGTTACAAAGCTGGGCCTTATCACAGCTTGGCTGTGGATTACAAATAACTGAACCCATGGAGGACAGAGGAAGATGATAAGCCCATTTCTTCTCCTCAAATCGCCAGTTCTCTCTTGCAGCAGTATTCAATCACAGTCTCTCTCCCTTGCCTGTCTCTCATGAATTTTACATTGAATCAGGAAATTCCTTCAACTTAGTATCCTGACTGCACTCATTTTGCACTTCTCAAAATTATTGAACAATTTTAATTGAAAACAAGAGAAAAAAAACAGACTTTCTCTCTAATAATTTCTCCCATCTCAAACAGCATTATGAAAGTAGAGGGGAAAAAAAGTAAAATAGTAAGAAAAGGGACAGCTATCCTGGCAGCTCATACTACCTTGTATTAAGAAAAGTAATGTTGAAGAAATCCTCTACCATTCGGTCTAAGCATTTATGGCTTCAGTTTACTGGGAACCAAAGACTTAAAAAGATATCATGGACATCAAAGTATCTGCACATATGAATGTGGCTACAGTGAAGGGAGAGGAATTCAGCTGACTGAAAATAGCTTAGAGCTGAAGTTATTATTTTGAATCAAAGAAAAAAGCAGAACATGAATTTAGCTATTCCGTGACATTTCACAATAGCGAAAAAATACTGGTTTTATTTCCTTAGGAAAAATAAATACATTTATTATGATTTTTTTAAAAAATATTTGTTTGTTTTCTGTTTTGTCAGCAGCACATTCTTTCAAGAAGAGCAGGAAAACTCCCCATTCTCAAGTCCGTTGTCATTGCCAATCAGTTTAACCAAATAATAAGAGAGCCCCAGCACAACACTACCAGAGAAGTCCACCAATGCTTGCCTAACAGAGAGGAATAACAAAATTATGCACAAACAACAAGAGCTGTGAGCTTCTAACAAGGGACAAAAGAATACACTAAAAAAAAATAGTAAGCCTGTTACTTTACTTCTGTTTTGCAACACCACTTAATAATATATAAAAATGCAGAGATGTATAAAGAATTGATGGTATAATACTAAATATACTGAATACAAAATATTTTAATCTTCTAGTAAGAAGAGCCATCATGTTAACTGCCTTTGATGTTTACGTAGACACAACATGTAATTTAAAACAAATGAGACAATAACATAGCAGTAGTAAAATATGCATAAAAATTATTCTGATTGGTGCCTACTGCAAAGCAAGAGTCTAGCCGATACTACTGAAATTTTCATTAAGCCTCTGCAGTAAAAGCATCCTCAGATTTGCCACAAACTTGCTTCCTTTGGTCTGAGCTATAAGATATGTTTTAATGAAATATACTGCTCTGGGCAATGTCACACCTTTTGATAGAATTCTCAGGGGGAATCATTAGCCCCAGAGATAACTGTATAATCCATACCAGTGTCCACAAATTGAGAAGAAGCTATTCTACACCCTTGCGAAACAGGAAGAAAAGAATACAGAACTGCAATTGCATCCATCTGCTGAATAGGTTTTCTGACATAGAAAGAAAAAAATTGGATTGCAATCATCCAGGAAAAGCATAACAAAAACAGTATAAACTTCACAGTACAGCACTACAGCACACAGACACCTGTTTTGCAAGTTCTGAAGTCTTGCTACTGCTTTTTGGGGGGTAGTTATGTGGGGAGAGTTGGCTGAGTAATGGTGAAAGTATATAGGTATATAAACAAACACATCTGAAATAACAGCAGGTGTACTAAAGCTGACACAAGTGGTCAACATTAGCTTCTATTTTCTCTCTGTACCAGAGGACAACTACAGTGAATGACAAGAAAAATAGAAAATAGAATCTTCAAACAACACAATATGTATTTATGTATATAACTGTTTTGTTTTCAAAGAACACTATATATTTTAGGAAAAATAGAATCTGAAATTGTACTTGTATAAGAAAAATTATTCAACTCTGCTAAAGTCTTCACATGAACTCTCTCTACAGCAGTATTTCAGACTTTTATTTCAGACATCTTATATTTGAATTAATAATATGATGGACAGAAATAATTATTTTTTCAAGAAAGTAGGACTGTATTACGTATTTATTGTATTATGTATTTATTTTATAGGTTTTAAAGAGCTAGACAAACATTCTTTTTGCAGAACATACTAACCAAAATCTACTAAAAGTATGTTATAATTATGTAAATATATTTGTTTGAAGGTCCCAGGGCTAAATGACTGCAGCTCATTGAACTGCTACTCTAAAACACATCTTTTTGTTAGTCTTTTTTTTTTTTTTGGGTCTCATTTGAAAATAAAAACACCATTATTTTTAAACAGATATCAAAACATGACTCTTCATTCCCCACTTCTGCTCTATAGCCAGGAGAATTATTTCAGATTGGAGATGTATTGCATTTAACCTATGGAACATTCATCAACAGCAGTGTTCAGGCACAATGGCAACTAGGTATTAGTGTAAGATAAGTGGCTGTCTCTGACATAGCATATTGCCTTTCTTTTCTACTAAGTAATAGCCTCTGGTTGCAGAGCTTTTAATTTTTAGATCTCCAAGTCTCATTGAAATGCAGGTATAATTATCTGTTTCACAGATGAGTAATCTGAGGTTCTCATACTTGAACTACCATATTTACCTAGAAATAGACACATATCAGAAACAAAAAGCCCCAAACAAACTCCCATTTATTCAGCTTGATATACTGACAATACTGAACACTACAATTCTCAGAGAAAGCAAAAAGGGTGAATTCATAAAGCTATAAAAATATTCCTTGAGGACTATAGAATTTCAGAACAGTTAGAAACTTTTCCATGCCATCAAGAAAGTATCATCAGAAGTCCATTAAATGCCAAGAAATGAAAGTTGGACTTTAAATGAATACTTTGTTGTTACATTCGGTCAAGTAACTCTCAAGATCTAGGACAGATTTCTTCTGTTCGTTTGGTAGCCAAAAGTCTGGCTTCAATGAATATGAACAAGTAATTAATGGCCGGGTCAATGCTATATTACCTCACAACATTCTGTTCTGGCTATATATATTTCTTTTTGTTACCTCTGATATCACATGCCACAAAGCAGCATAGGAAATTCATGCACTCTAGACAAATACATTAAATTGCCCGATCTTCAGTTTTCAGTATTTCCTCATCCACTGTCACCAAAAACTCATTTTACAGCAATGAATATCACATTTTATCAAAATGAGTAATTGTAGTAACAACTTAGACTGTTTGATGCATATAGAAGGACCATACATTTAACTAGATTTGAACTTGAACAAAGACCTTGATGATACACTGACACTACAAGCAGCTCCGGCCATATGACATCACTACTGGGACAAGAATTTTGTTTCAGTATGTGTTATTCCTAAAATCCAGTGAGGAGGTATGATGCCAGTATGAAGTACTTCTACAACTCTTGCTTGTCCTACACATGGGTACAAGTACATACCAAAAGTGCGTTCATTCCAGGTACTACTTCCTTGCACAGAAAATGACTAATTTTCCTTACAACATGGAAGCACTGCTATGTTTGTAAATGCCTTATCGTTCAGCTACACACTCACAGATGCAAACAGCTACAACCTCAACAGTGCAAAAAGTAGTCTTAGAATGGGTGATGATATCATAAAAGTGTTTACCTGGAGAAGTAAACCCACTTCTGCACAATAAATTGTTTGCTTAGAACACTGAAAAAGTCAAGGTTAGAAAAAAAGTTAAGCACATATATTCTTTGAAAACACCACAAGATGCTAGTGTTTAGGGTCTGGAACTTCAACAAAGCAGTGAAAAGCTATTCTTCACTGAAAAATGTAGCATATTTGAAATAATTATGGAGTAAACATGCAGTTCCTGATTCCACATACTGTTTCAATAGACTTTCTACATGCTCTTGACCCTCATTTCTGGTGCTTTCTCAGTCAAGCTAGTCTGGTTGCAGTACATTTTTTTTCTTTTTTATATGCACAACAAGAGAAGCAAACTCTGCTTTTCATTTTCATCTGCATTACAGAGGGAAAAAAGGGAATACACCTATTGTAAAAATGTCTTCCAAAAGACAATACATATATGCCCTCATTGAACAGGAATGACAACCTGTGGATTATTTCAGACTTTTCCAAAAGAGAAAGAACTATTACTTCTCCAAAACCCTGATTAATTAATTCTCTATTAAGTGATATCTTCCTTGGTATAATTCCTCCTGATATTAATTGGGAAGGATGAAAATAGCTCACTGGAGCTGAAAGCTGTGAGTGTAATAGTACTAAAACTCTTATGGAAAGTATGATTAACATGTTTGTTTGCTTGTTTGTCTGACAGTGCTACAGCAAATACAGTTCATTCTATGAATGATCTTAAAACAGCATATTCAATTCTGAGTTGTGGAAAAATAACTGCAGTGCACCTACGTGATATTCTAAATCACTTGTTACTCCTTTGCTGTTCCAAAATAATATTGTGAAGATAGAAATAAATGTGTGATTTTCTGATGTAGTATTTGTGAGCTGTGTAAACTTAGCTAGAGAAAATTTTATGTCAGCAACTCGATTACTTACTCAATTACAGAGTTTGATTAGAGAACAAATATTATGTGGGAAAGTTCAAGGAGAGATAATTAATTTACCAGCTTCCTTTTATCCTGTACTTCCAAATATTTTTCACACGTTTTTGGTTTTGAAGTCTTTGAAGCTAATTTGCTGAGAAATTGGTAAGACTGTGGAAAGAAAACAGGTCAGCTACTGTCCAATGGCTTCTATTCCAGGTGAAAAAAAGTTGTTTCATTCTCAAGACATGGAAAAGAACACACTACCACATATTATCAAGAACTGCAGAGATCATTGTTTCAGAAGGAATTCATTCATATTTTTGTGAGCTACTTATAAGTCCATGCTAAAGCACTTTTCCAGGTAAAAGAAATGTATGTATGTTTAACTGTTTTGTCATTTTCTTTACTATATATTGCTATATTTGTTATATAATTTTTTAATATTGAAATGTGGTATGACAATACAATTAGAATATTGATGTATTGGAGTCCTGAGTCACTGCTTCTGCAGTATTTAACACTTTAAGGCATGTTTTGGTTCTGAGTCAGGAATGCCATTTGTTTCTTTAACAGCCGGTATTCTTACTGGGTGGAACTCAGATTTGTAAAAAAACAAAACAAAACAAAACAAAACAAAAAGAAACAAAAAACCAACCAACCAAACAAACAAACAAAAAAAAACTTGCTTATTTATAGAGTTTCCATCACAAGTTTCACAAGTGATAGCTTTTCTTTTACATCTCCAGTAAAAAAGAACACACTTTTTTTTTCCTTTCACACCTTTTTTTTTTCCTGTCATTTTTCTTTTTCCTATAACATAGTACTCTTGCTTTTCACTGGAGGCAAAAAGTACAACATGACATAGGAATAGAGCCCTGTACCATCATGACAAGGACATGTTTCCACAAGTTTCTTTAAAGGGCCACTATCACCACAACATCTGTTGATAATACAGATTCCCAAATACACTGCTTCTGACACCTCTGTTAGATAACCCAGAGGACTATAAGCATTCACAACAGCCATTTAATACTAGCCCTACCCACAGATGAAAGTCATGTAATGAATGCAACAAAAGTGACAAAGTAGTCACAAATGTTACACTGATGACTATACTTTTACAAGTACAAATGAAAAAAACTGAGAATGTATCAATTCCAGTGAATAGGAATATAAAGACATGCTTTCTATGAAGTGTGGATCTCAAACTGATGTTAATTAGGCAATGTCAAGAATCTTATTTGCATATTTCCATACTTCATAAAATCATTACCAAGGAGAAGTAAAGTTTCTGAGCTAAAGGATTTTAATCAGGTAATTAAGTATTTTAATAAGGTAATGTCTACCAACAAGCACAGTTTTTTTTTTTTTTTTTTTTTTTGAAGAGATAATGTGCTAATGTTTCTGTATTCTTCCCAGAGTCATCATGACCTCTATCTTCCTATAAACATCTGTATTCACCACTACTGCAAAGTTTACATGGTAACACAGAATAAAACCCATGTTATTTAAACTTGGCTCAGGACAACTTCTGGACTATTAAAACACATTCTGAAAATCGTTAGATGCCAATTTGATTATTGCAAACTTTTGCAACAACAACCAGAAAGGCAAAGCCTTCTGCATTTCCAGAAAATCATACATAGATTCCAAATATTCTTAATTTTTCCTGTGTTCTTGTCTTATATGTTTAATTGTTCCTGTGTTTAATCCATTAAATGTCTGTTACTAAAATCAGCTGTAGTCTATCTGCGTCTATTGGGACATACAAGAAGAATCTACAAATGTGAATCGGGTATTCATAAATGATGTAAAATATGTATGTCCAATATTTGATATTTAAATATTCTGAGTAATATTTTTTATACAAAAATGCCCTTATGTGTTCAAAAACATGGAACGTATGCTGAAGAACTGTAGCTTTAGAAATATGAATTTTTAAAAGTTAAATAGAAAATTCTCCTCTAAGTTCTACAGTTCTCATTCAAAATACAAGTTCCTTAGTGTCTGATGTAAAGTCACACATACTTGATATTTGAACTTCTTTTCATTTGTCTGCAGGACAGATGTATCTAATCTGAATTATCTTGAATTTAGCACTAAAAAAGTGAGTTAAGAAATACTTTCCTCAATTACACTTTGATTGCATTTAACAGCAAGTATTTCAGCAAATCATGTGAGAATCTCATTGATACTAAAACAGTAATATATTCTGCACATTACATTTGAGAGGAAAGTTATGTTTCCAGTGATGCAGTGTCCTATATCCACGATATCTAATTCCAATAAGAAACATTAGAGTTTACTTTCTCTACATGTAAGGGATTGCAGACTCGCTGCTCCATTCACTGCTATCACTTAATTGTTAAAATCTGACCTTTCTCTAGCACCAGTTTTCCAAGTACATGAAATGCCACAAACAGACTATTCAACCTTTGAGGCAGTATCTTCCTCTCCTTGGTGTCTGTTATGTCTATATTGACATATCAATGCAGATGCCATTTATCAGGAACATTTCAGTGATTTTTCTTCTCCGAGACTCTCTGACACATTTTCCCCTCTCAAAAAATGCTCAGGCAGAATAGCATTACCGTCTCTAGTGATTCTGGTTGCCAAGAAACTGGTGGTCACAAGTAATGTTTTAAAACAGTATGTGTAAAATGATAGGAAAAATAATATAAAAAGTTAATTTCAGAACATAATTCTAATTTCAGCATGTAAAATAAATTATTGCTAGCAGTATAGGGAGGTGCCAAAACAGTATCTACAGTCTCTTTTTGATACACAGTTACTTCATTAACACATTTTCATAATAGAGCCCAGCTTAACTTATACTAAGAAGATATTTCTGGAAGATTAAAAACATTAATTAATTTTCAGGAACAAAAAAATATGGCTTTGTACTTCAAACACCTTCTGAGTAAAAGCTTTCACTCAGTCATCCTAAAGCGAGTAAAGATTATTTGCGTTACTAAAACCAGATTTATCCTACATAAGGAGTAACCTAATGGTTATTTCCCCCCGCCCCGACGAGGGGGAATGGCCTCAAGTTGCGCCAGGGGAGATTTAGGCTGGACATTAGGAAATACTACTTTTCTAAAAGAGTGGTCAGGCACTGGAATGGACTGCCCAGGGAGGTGGTTGAGTCATCGTCCCTGGAGGTGTTCAAGAAACATTTATATATAGTGTTGAGAGACATGGTTTAGTGGGGTTATTGGTGGTAGGTGGATGGTTGGACTGGATGATCTTGTAGGTCTTTTCCAACCTAGCTAATTCTATGATTCTATGATTCTAATGGGTTGTTATGTCCACTAGTACAGTACAGCCCTAACATGAGTTAATGGTAACAAACCAGACTGCTGGTTAGTCAGCAGGAAAGCAAATTTCATTTTGGTAAGAGTTAAACTACTTTTTTCTCCCAAGTGATCATTTTTAACATTATTCCATCAGCTGGAATTATCTTCCTTCCAATCTTAACAAATTTGTATTTTCATAAGTAACAAGGGCCAAGAAAAATGCTGGAAATGTAAATTTCATATTCTCTAATGGAGTGCTCAAGAAAATTCTGAAGGATAACTGAAAGGGCCCCCAACCTCCTTTCATTTAACATTAAAAAAAAAAAAAAAAAAAAAAACCTTTGATTAGGCACAAGTGTAGACTGTATAGAATTTACTTTGTGAGGGTGAGAAGCAAACTGACAGAATAAGCATTCAGCATCACAACGGAAACTGGGAAAATGAGGGAAACTAAATAATATTGTCTCCAAGCTGTTTCTCAGTAAATGTCAGTGAAACACATTCGACCTGTCATTGGAAAGTTATATCTATGAGTTGAAGCGACTTCAAAGAAAAAAATAATACTTTCTGAAAATCAGGCACTGATCTGTTAGATTCTGATAATACTAGCACTGAAGGAGTTTCATTATATTTTAGAGTGATTTTTTATCTGGCTTATGACTACTACAAAAAGAAGGCAAATTAAAATTTTTGCAGATGTTTCATGCCACTTTTTGTGCAAAATTACCTTCAAAACTAAATATTCTACCTAATTTTGTGTACGATTTTTCCTAGAAATGAATGAAGTTTGAAATGGGAAATAAAGGAGTGTATTTTTGTTTTATCATTTTTAAAGCAAATAAATAAGAATATATAAATATCTTTCTTTTATTAATCATACTAAGTGCTTATCCTTACAAGTATCCTGTTGTCAGTCTGAATTCCACAAGTCCTTGTGTTGTTGGTTTTTTTGTTTGTTTGTTTGTCTGTTTTATGACAGAGAAGTACTTACTGCTCTGAATTGGTTTAAGGATCATTATCACTTACTGCCTATGTATTTTTACTGTTGACATTGCACAAACACCTCATACTATGTTTTGTGAGTTCTGTATTTTTTTCTTCTAATTTAATATAATTACTTTTCAAGTTTCATTTGGTCTTAAAAGATGTCCTTGGGAAAAATGAAAGCCTGTGCAACATAAACAGAACAATACCTGACAATAAAACAGTACATTTACTTCAAACAAATATGGATGTTCCGTGCCCGCACTTAACCAGCAGCAAGCATGCTTTATGTGTATGAATTCACTCAAAGAAACATTTTGAGCAAGTTTTCAATTTCAATCCAATTCAATTTTAGTAACCAACAGAAGATTTTTGTCAAAGTAGTCTGGTCTCAAAGGTATTCTTCTTGAAACTACTCCATACAACCACCTTTAGTAATAATAATTGTAGTAACATTTTTTTAATATTATGCAACTGTCAACAGCCAGAAATGGAAAAGTTCACCTGTTGCACTGTTAAAAAATCAACTTTTATTGTAATAATCTATAAACCTTATAATCTATAAATCAACACTTTCCTCCTTATATCGAGCCCAAAGTGCTCCCTTCACTCGTTCACATTTATAGACAATAAAAAATTTATTCTTCACAGTAGAGGAACAAATTATTTTCAAAGCTGTGCTTCTCTACCTACCTCAAAAGAGGAAGAGAGGTGATATAAAACCTTAGCTGGTGAGGTAACTGGACTTGATTTTGAAGGAAGGGTTTGCTATTTAAACTATAAACTTTGATATAGCTGCGTTGTCACACTCAAAAATACTACTTGCTTACTAACACAAGATTGATTTTTCTTTTTTTTTTTTGTAATGCTTTATGGAGAGAGGTCACTCTCTGCATAAGCTGTACAGACCGTACTGCACCAGCACTCTCAGAACATTTCATATACACTTAATAACATTTCTAGCTACTTAGTTCTGAATACGACTTCAGTTTGTTTCGTGATGATTTTAGTTATTTCCCTCCAACATCCCCTCCACACGCATGCTACTTCAAGATTAATACAAAAGTAATTCTGACATGTGGGCAAGTGCTTAGATAACAAGAAAGTTTAAAAAGTCTTAAAGGAAAGAAAATGAATGAATGAATGAGATGATGCAAAAGAGTACAGATTAAACAAGACAGAACAGATAAAAATCTGTCAGGAAAGGTTTAGTTATAGCTGTTCCCATCATGGGCTACGGGTATGGAATGGATGATCTCTAGAGGTTTCTTCCTGACCTATTATACTGTGGCCTTTTAAGAAAGCATTTTAGCTACTTCACGTATAAAACATCTCCTCCTAATCTGTGATCTTGTTTGATTAAAGACAGGTAAACTAGTTCACTTCCATGAACAAATCAATCTTTAACATTCAAGGTAAGCATTTGTAAAGGGTTGGGAAAAGGTTTCACTTTTATTCAGGGAATCATTATTTCATTGCATGACAGCAACATTTAATTTATCTAATGGGGAGGAGTTCTGAAAAATTATCACAATACATTTTCCTCGATCAAAACAAAATCCGCAAAAACAAACAAACAAACAAAAACCCACAAAAACAAAATAACAAGCATCTTGTAAGAAAGGCTGTTCTTGCTCAGACTTTTTAGGAGACATAAGGCTTTACAAATAAACAGGTTTATCAGTTTTCTTATGTTTCTTAAAACAGCTATTTATATTTACCATCTTTCACTAGAATAGGCTTCCATACAAAAATAATGTAATCATACTTGTAATACTTTCTTAGTATTCAGAGCATTTATCATGTGTTAATTATTCTCCTGTCTTAATAATATATAAACATAACACAGCAATATTCTGCTTTATTCTGCACAAATTTTATGCACTACACAAGTTCATTAAAATATTTTCTTGTTTCTAAAAAGAAACAAGAGGGGATTTATTGAAGCGAGTTCTATAAATGGAGGAACGCTGAAAGAAAAGAACAGTTTTGAACTTACAGGGGTGCATGCACACTTGTTATATATGCCCTCTTATCTGTCCTCCATTATTCCAACAAAGTGGTGAGATCTCCCCAAATGCTTGGAGATTCCCCTTCGTAAAGGAGTTCTATCTTTCCTCACTTTACCATCCTTTTACACTCTTCATGGTTTCAGCTCTGGCTGCCAATCTCATTAAGTTTTCTTGTGCATACTCTCACCTTTTTCTTTCTCCATGTTTTTCCTGACTTCAACTCACCACTGCTCCAGTCATGTCCCTTCTTGCTGTCCTGAGCTATGAGAGACTGGAGCATTACTGGAGCAGGCAAGAAAATCACTGTTATCAGTGAAGGTAAAGCACCCTGCACACCTGCAATGCTCTCTTCTGTTACACCACATGGTTCTGGATGCTGTCTCTCTCCATCTTCCTGCCTTCAAAACACAATCTAATGCCTCAATGCAGAGTCCAACCCTCCTTTTTAAAATGAAGTAAAACTGCCTATCAGTTTTTTTTTTTTCATTTTAGCTTGATAAATATTTGTGAAATCAAGACAAACAAAAACAATTGTAAGGAAGCAGCTCCAATATCAAAATATCAACACAAAGAATAAAGTAACTCGATAGAATATATTCAGATCCAATGTAAAAAAATCCATAAAAATATTCTTGACATCTTTGAGCAAACAGAAAATAAAATGAAGTGTGAAGTATACAGAAATTATAGTACTGGTCTTCTTGCTATTTACTTTTAATTTCTTAAACAGGAAAAGAAATGCTATTCCATTACGAATATTTTATTCTAAAAATATATAGTTAAATTTTCACTTGAAGTGGGAATCATTTCTTCTCTCTCATCTGCAGGTTTATACATATGCAGACATAGATGTCTTTGCAACTCAGTCTCTCTTCTTGTCAGTAAACTAAATTCACTATTAGAGGGTTTAAAACAAAACACTCACTGCTCAACTAATCAACAAACATCATGGTTAATTAATCAATCAATCAATTAATTATTGAATCTGTTTTTCTTGTATGTCTCACACACATGAATATTCCAGTCACACAGTTTATCAACCAAACTCTGGAGAACTGTCCCTTTACACAATCTCCAAGTGCGTAGATGATCCAGACTCTTTTATCCATTATTTTACCCAGGCTCTGCCACCTCTACATAACAAAAACTTTTCAAACAAAAGCCAACCGCAAAAGTAGCATCTGCTCATCAGCTGAATGTTAACAAAGCATCACTGTAATGCTTAGAGGCCTTTCTGAGGTAAGTCAGGGTCTGCAAAATTCCCTGAAAGTAGATATATTGATTATGATGAATCCAAAGCTTTTTCAGTTCATTTCATTTTTGAAAACTGCACCTAACAATTCACATTTGCAACTGTTTTGCTTTAACTTGAAAGGCAGCAAGAAAAATAATCTATCTGCAGATATAGGAAGTGCACAGGAATTGCAAAAAGTGTTCTGCATTCTGCTATGAATCATCTATTTTATCATTATAGGCAAGCATTTTATTTAGCTTCATAATTTAGACATGTCTCATATAACTAATGTAAAAGCCCAAGAATATTTATCTATATGCCAAAAAATATCTACACATTGCAAGTAGGGTAGAACTGAAAAGATGACCCAAATCAGCTTTCAACAAATAATGAAATATCCTTCAGGGTAACTAAACAAGTTCATTGTAACACCTGTACTCTGGGTCCTCTGTACAGACACCAACTGAACAGCAGACACTTGGGTAAGTTCTTTAAATATTTGCACTTTCTGCTCCACACATGATATTTTTCCAATGGCTATCAGAAGAAAAAGCAAGTTCCTTATATGTCATCTCATAACCACACACACTTCCTAAAGCATCTTAATAGACAAAGCTGATTCATGATCTCTCCTCTAGAAAAGCTTTGCAGACAAATCTTATAACCAGTTTCTGTTAGAAACTCTTCAAAAGATGCATAAAACAAACAACTAGGACACAGATCTCAAGATACAACTGTGTTGTAAAAAATTCTCCTTGATTCTCTATGGATGAAGCTGGATCTTGAAATAAAATCTAGAGAAAAAAAAAATCCAGTGTTTTGCCTCCTACATTAGCTGAGAAGCCAGTCTGTGAAATTTAAATTATCACCATGTTAACATGGTTTGCTGGAGTTGCTCAGAACCTCAATGTAAACACACAAAGCTCATTAATATGTTAACATGCTACTAGATGTTATTAATTACCGTATGAGATGCTATTCCTACTGTTTAGTAGGATGCAGATCTTCAACACTTCACTGTTTCGGTTCTGCTGAAGTAAGACAGCAGAGATACATATTTCTCTCTGTGCAATACCTAAACATAGAAGAAGACAAGGAAATGGGAGGAACAGAGTCCTCTCTTACACAGCACAGCTACTTGTTAATTATAGGCTTCAGTGGAGTGATGAACATTTCAGAGTACAACAGAATTGTAGATACAACACAACGACACAAGTAAGACTAAAAGTACCAAATACAATAATGAATTTCTGGAAACTAGGAACTACAGTCCTACAGTGAAATTTCAACTAGCGAAGGGAATTCAGATGAGTAATAAAGAGCGAGGAGAAAATATTTCTGCAGAATCTCAACACACTTGAAGAACAGTTTGTCTCCATTTCTTTAATAGCACTGATGATGGGGGAGAGATGTAAGTGTTGGAAAAAAACACAGTAACCACTGCCTGGAAACAACCCTGCAGAAGGGAATAACATGGGGAAGAAAGAGCATATCAAATGAGAACTAAAGGTAAAAGAGAATGGCTGACAAACTGGAACACTGTTGCTTTCCCTTCTGTAAGCTGACACAGTGGAAAGATTGCCTTTCCTGCATTTACTTGGTTCTCCATAGACTTACACAATGCAGATAATTTTGCCTGGGTAAAAAGTATGATCAATTTAAAAAGTCTTCAGCTTAATAAACCATTATTGCACCTACAGATCTACTAAGGGCATCACATTGATGAAAGTCATTACTGAATAGCTGTGAGTTTCAAATTCACTCTTTTCAAAAAAAAAAAAGAAAGAAAGAAAGAAAAAGAAGAAAAAAAGGGAGAATATTGATTTTAAAGAGCAGAAATAGTTCTCATTTTCTGAAGAAACCTAATTTACAAAAGCGTTGATTGTGGCAGACAGAAAACTTACACATTCTCCCTGGAGTACCTGTGAGTCTTGACACTCTTGTATCACCTTTCCACTTAGGGATTTTTTCATTATTGTTTGTTACAAAAGGCTGACAGAGCAAAACATTGTTCTCCTACTGTCCTGGTTTCAGCTTTAACAGAGTTGTTATTTTCTTCATAGTGTCTGGTATGATGCTGTGTTTTGGCTCCAGGAGGAAAACAATGTTGATAACACACCAATGTTCCAGCTGTTGCTGAGCAGTGCTGTACAGCACTAAGGACAGTTCAGCTTCTCGTACTGTCATGCCAGAGGGGGGCTGAGGGGTCACAAGAAGCTGAGAGGGGACTGAACCAGGACAGCTGACTCAAACTGGCCAAATGGGGGGGGGCAGCTGCTGCTCAGAGACTGGCTGGGCATTGATCAGAGGGTGGTGAGCAATTGTGGGTCATTTGTTTTGTAAACATATATATGTATGTGTATATATTTATAATTATCCTCACTATTATTTCTCTTTTCCTTTTCTGTCTTAGTAAATAGATTTCATCTCAACATACAAGTTCTACACTTTTTTCCCCGATTCTCTCTCCCATCCCAGTGGGAGGGGGGAATGAGTGAATGGCTGAGTGGTGCTGAGCTGCCTGCCAGGTTAAACAACGCTCCCCTGGAAAATAAAATAGAAAATAAATAAATACTAATATCATGTAGGCTGGAGCACTTCCGAGACATCTAGAAGAATGTCTGTTTACTGTGACAGTATGTGCCTTGTGAATTCCTTAATTTCTGCTGAAATAGCAGCTTCAGAAATAAGTATTAGCATTTATACTGCTGTAGGAAGTCATGGCTCCCACTTTCTTGGATAATATATACAATACATACTAATATCAGATTTCTTCTATGCTATATCAAAATAGACCAAATAAAAAGTAATCATAGAAAAGTTACTGTGCATTACTACCAATACTGTATAACACTATTTAATATTTCTCTTCCTGAAAGAACGAGGAACATTACTCTAACCCTTTGATTTGCCATCAAGTATATCCCTATGTTCTGCCTAGTGAGGTGATTTGCATCTTTCTGCTACTATGAACTACTGTAGTTAGTACTGACATCCTGGTGAAGACAAAGAAGTGGCTGTACTTTGAAGGACACTGAAGGCTCCAATAAAAACTGTTGCTCTCTGCAGTGGAGAAATTGATACATAATAGATGAAAGACTATAGTTCAAGGTGAAAGTTTAACAGCTAGTTTATAAGAAAGTGGCCACAACTGAGAAAAGTTACATAATTTTCACATCTCATAATGTTTTTTTTTTTTTTTTTTTTTTTTCCCCCCTCCAGAGTAGGCTAGAAGAATAGAATTCTAGATCTCTCCTTTGGGTTTCCAACACAGAGCCTCATCAATGGGATCTAATTTTCAAGAAGTATTTAATATCTACCATCACTGGTCAGAATTAAAAAGGAACAAATAATATCAACTTAGAAACAAAACCAAAAATACCACTATTGTTATGAGCTGCTGACTATCCACCTGTCACTTGCAAGACCAAAAAATATATATATATAAACTTTTTTTCTTTTATTTTTACACAAAACATAGTTGATTATATATGCAATACTAGTATATATCTTTCCGGTTTTACCTGGAATCCATACCCTGATTTTACACAATCCTTATAATTACAGATTTAAACAAAAACAAACCTTGAATAAATCACCATAAATTGCAAATTTCCCCTAAATATGAAAACTACCTGTAATAATGTATGCCTTTTTGCTTGGAAAAAAAAAACATGTCCCATTGATTTCTGACAATTCAGAGAGATGTTGAAACTACTTCTTCCATATAAACTGGAAAAGAGGATTTGCCATGCTATTAAAGACATGTAAAGGAAGAAGGAAGGATGGACTGGGAACACTGAGTTCATCAGTAATAGCCTCTAACACAATCAAACTTGGAATAATATTTAATGTGAGAATAAATGTTTGTGATGGGCAAAAGTGATTTTTGTCAACATTTATTTTATCCAAAGTTCATCTACCTACAGTTATAGATATGCAACTCTGACTTCTTAAATGAATGGATTTTCTATGAAACTGTGGCTTGCTCTTTATCTTAGTGTGTTTTTAACTGCTGAATTACCTCAATTCATTACTGAGAGACTAATTAGGTATATTAGTACAATTTTACATAGAATTACATTATTTTCTGTAGTCTGATTTTTTTTTTTAAATTGTAGATGACTTCTACTGCTTGTAAGAAGGAAGCAAAAGACAGTGAAATTTATTCCTGATTCACATTCCTTGTGCTACTCATGATTGCTGAGGCCACTACCAAACTCACTTTATTTCATCTCTTTTCAGCCAGGAGAGCTCTCCTATACTCAGCTGAACCTTGTACAACTTCCAAGAAAGCAAAGCAATTTCTTCCAATGAAAAATCCTTTATTAAAAAAAAAAAAAAAAAAAGAGAGAGAGAGAGAGGGAGAGAGAGGGAGAACAGCTGCAAAGAATCCCAGAATATGGATTAAGTTGTTAATTAAAAATGTGGAATTTCTGGAATTAAAGTGACAGTTCAGTACTTTACTTAGTACTCCTCATGCAGAAACTGTTCTATATATTTCATCAATCTTGTAGCACCTCTCTCTTTTTTTTTTTTTTTTTTTTTTTTTTTTTTTTTTTTGGTAGATGAGGAAAAGGAGAAGAAAATGTGAAGTGTTCTTTGTGTTTGATTTGCAGGTATATTCTGGATTGATACAGTAAACATATTTGCTCCTGTTATTTTTGTCCTTTCTAATAACTCCTAATATTCAGTTTGCTCATTGGATTGTTCCTAAGGACAGAGCTGATGAAGGTTTTTCAAGGAACTAATATAACCTTACAGTCTAGTTACTTAGAAGTAACTGTTAACTCAGTTAAAACAGTTGCAGCTCATGTCCTATTCTACATTTATCTGTATTGAATTTCACTTAGAAGACTCTTTCACTGCATTTCTCTATGGCTGGTCTTTCCAATTTTCTCAATAGCTTTGTATAATTAATGAAAATTTTCACTTGACCAATCACCATTTTACCTATTTTTTTTTTTTTAATATTAAATGGCATTGGTTTTCCCCACATACAAATCTTTCACTTTTTTTATCTCATTACTAATAATAATATTGAGATCACTGCACCTTTTGTTACTTGGATATCCAGGTATCAAGATAGTTTTAGAGGAGAATTTACATACTAGAGTTACTGGTTTAGGCACTTCTTCTCAGATCACTGTATCAAGTACATGTGATAATTACTGCTAATCTGCTGATTTGTTCCATCTTTCTGCACTGATGCCTCACTTTGGTACTCTTCCTTTGATGCACTCCGTATCACATAACTGTGCTGTGTTTCCCAAGCTTTTCGGCAGTAATTTTTTTAAGAAATTTCTTGGCTTTTTTGCCGTAACCTTACTTTGCTCTCTTTACACATTTTATACACTGTCTTTTGGCACAACAACCCCTGGCAATGTTCCTATCCTGAGGTTTCTAAAGAAGGATGTTTGAAGGATGCTCATTTCACACAGTAAAAGCAAGGATAAATGTATGAATCCAAGCTATTGTCCTTCCTGATTAAGACTTGTTTGTTTGTAAACTAATGTTAAGAATTCAAACTTTTGGTAAAGGAAAAAGTAGGATTTGATACAAATGCACACCATGGTGGACAGTACACTACTCCACTGGAGTGACAGTCTTACAACAAGCTCACCTGGCCCTCTTATTCCCCAGGTCCTTTAATAATACCTTTCAGTAAAGCAGCATCTTTGCAAGTGTCCATTCTATCCATTGTTCTGAAAAGCTTTGTACAGGCAACCTGACTTTAAAAAACCTTATCTAAATTCTGGAGAGAATACTCTTTAGCAAATGTACCCAATATCCTAGGAATATAAAAGACAGCTTTAAAGGCAATCTGTTTTAGCTCTAGATCTGCAGATTTGCCTCTGCTCAGGTTTCTGGCTGTAAGTAGTTGAGCATAATTTGAATATGATCTCATCACTTTCTTTCCAGACAAAGTTGTTTGTGTTCTTTTCATTGTTATTTAAAAAACAACAACAAACATACAAGTTGCAGCTAATAAGCTTCTGCTAAGAACTACTTAAATGAAAACTAATTGCTTGACAAGAACCAAACAAAGCTAATCCTGAAAAGCAAAGGAAAGAAAATCTGTTATGCTTACAGACTGGCAATTTCCAGTATAATTATAAAATAGCTTCTGTATTTTAGAAAATAAATGTTTACAGAGGTGATTCATTTAGAAATTGATGACTGTGATTTAAATTTCACAGATTGTATTCTATGAGATACAAAAGGACAAGAGAGAAGTTTAAACGTTGGATTCCTTGCTTTATCTCTTATTGTCTGACAAACTTTCATTTTCCTTAAAAAATATACATGTTGTTTAGACCACAAAAAATACAATTTCAGCATTTTATGTAATTCTTATAATTCTGATACATCAACTGAAAGAAGACATGCAGAAAAAAAAGTATCTAATAAGGTGAAGAAGTTATAGCTCAGAAGGGAATATATTCCAAATCAACCATTATTTTTGGTGCTATACATGACATATTACACAAATAGATAACCCTCTGAAAACTTCACTATGAGTCCAAGAACATTGCAGGCTCATACACACTCTTTTTTTTTTTTCCCAGCCATTTTGAAAGGAATTATCAATAAATATCTGGACTCTGAATATCTGAAACTCCTATTCTTTTAGCTTAGAAACAGAATATCTATCCCTCAGGTTAATTAAAAAAAAAAAATGTTCCCACTAAATTATGTTCTATATGGCTTCATTTTTCACATCCTTCTTAATAAAAAAGCAGAAAATACCTATCTAACTGGTGATGCAGTTTCTACTTGTTTATCTAATTACAATGTTTGTCTTCCTGCATTTTTTCATTGTTACGGAATTATTTCATCTAGAGTTTTAATCATGAAACAGAAGCATTTCTTTCACTGAACAAATAACCTACGTAAAAGTAACTTCTCAAATAAGTTCATAAATTAGGCAAATGATGCAGCAACATCTTTAAAAAGTTACGTGTAAGGAAATTTATACAAGAAAATGAACATGAATGAATACATCTCTAGAGTTGAGAAGTACTTGAGAAATAATTGAGATGTCAATTCATATTTGAGTTAGCCAGCATATCACCAGCTTCATCATTTGCTGATTTAAGATTAGCCATTAAACATTCTTAAAAATTAAACTGCCAAATGAAGAATGTAGAATTGTCTATTTCCTCATTGCCACATGCGAGGAGTCCCCCTAACTCCTTTCTGTCTCATCCTCCTCAGTAGGACGGGGAGAGAAAATAGGACGGAAAAGCTCAGTCAGGTCAGAGTTACCTGTTACCTTCACGGAAAAAAAAAACAGACTTGTGTTGGGGAAACTTAATGTAATTTAGAGCCAATTAAAAAAGAATAGGACAGTGAGAAACAGAGAAAAATATTAAAATACCTTCCCCTCTCACAAATCCTCTCAGGCCCAGCCTTACCCCTCCATTCCAGACTTCTCCACCTCCTGACACTGAGCAGTGCAAGGGGCTGGAGAACAGAATCAGTACCTGATAACTCTGCTGCCCCTCCCTCCTCACACCGTGTCCCGCTCCAGCTGGGCCTTCCAAGGGGCTGAGGGAAAGCCCTGCTCCAGCAAAATCTCCTGTCCAGTGCTGCCCTGCCAGGGCATCTCATAGAATAATCAGAGTTGGAAAAGACCACTAAGATCTAGTCCAACCATCAGCCCATCTCCACCATATCCACTAAATCATGTCCCTTAGTACCACACCTACACATTTCTTGAACAGCTCCAGGGACAGTGACTCCACCACCACCCTGGGCAGCCTGTTCTAATCCATCACCACTTTTTCTGAGAATAAATTTTTCCTAACATCCAACCTGAACCTTCCCTGGCACAATTTGAGGCCATTACTTCTAGTCCTATCATTGTTACCTAGGAAAAGAGGCTGATTCCCACCTCACCACAACCTCCCTTCAAGAAGTTGTAGGGGGTGATAAAGTCTTCCCTGAGCCTCCTCTTCTCCATACTGAAGAATCCCAGTTCCCTCAGCTGCTCCCCATGAGACATGTGCTCCAGTTCCTTACCAGTTCCATTGCTCTTCTTTGGACACGCTCCAAGGCCTCAACGTCTTTCCTGTAGTGAGGGGCCCAACACTGCACATAGCACTCGAGGTGCAGCCTCACCAGGGCTGAGTAAAGAGGGACGATCACCTCCCTGCTCCTGCTGGCTGCACTATTTCTGATACAAGCCAGGGCATCTTTGGATTTCTTGGTCATGTATGTGCTGGTTGTGCCTGGAAACCCCTCCTGCCCTCCTCCCCCTCTCCCCTGGGTGCAGAGCTGTTTCTCCCCCTGTTGGCAGCTGCCGGCAGCGTTGTGCCCTCCCTTCCCCAGGCTCTGCTGTTTTCTGTGCTGGGGCAGGTGGGGCAATCCTGTCCTTGCCTCACACTGTAGCCCCTCAGCCCCAGGGATGCTGCTTGGCACCCACACTGTACAATTATCTTACTGCCATACACAACCTGTTTTGTAATAGGGCGATGAGGATGCATTATAATACTTAGGACACATTGTAATACTAAAATTCCATTTAAAACAACACAGAGTGCAAGTCCTTGCTCATTTATCTTCCATGAACAGGAAGGAACCTGTTGATGAGTCAAGTTGTGTTTATTTCAGTAGAGCTACATAAAAGGGCCACAACTTGGTATGTTTTGTAAATGTCACTATGACAGCAAGGTAATGTAGTACTAAGCCAGTCTGGCTTCCAAAAATCTGCATGGCAGTCACACATTTGGGTGATCAGTAAATAACTTCTGAGTTCAACACCAAAATATATTTCTCTAAAGAAACAGGAACTGTTTCACAAGCAATGTTTTGGCAGTCAAGCATCTATGCGTGCATCAGTACAGATGTGTTTATGCACACACACAGGTGTTTGTTCCCCTGGTGCCTGTGGTTTTGGAGCACTGGATGGTGTCAGCCAGATATAACAGACAAGGGATTGTGATTACTCATAAATGACATGAAAAAAAAAAATGGAGAGAATCTAGTCTAGTCTAGTCTAATGGAGAGAAATCTTTCATAATCTACCCTGATTATATGTGGTCTAAGCAAGAGAAACTCAGCATGTTACTAAACACTGGAAAATCTGTAAAGGAAGCCAAACTAGCAGGGAAAGCTTTCATTTAAGTTCACCACTGACCACATTACATATGCTTATGATTTTGCATACTCATTGTACTTTCTGCTTTGAGACATTCTTCATTTATTTTTCATTACAAACAAGTACTAGACAGTTTACATAGTACACTGTGCAAATTAATCTAAATATTGTATTGAAGCACAATTTGAAACATCTGTCTAGCATTCACTTCAGATACAAACTCGGTCACTTCATCTTCTAACCCCAAGGAATTCATCTTCCTTTGACTGCGTGTAATACTATTACCTCATTTTAAAGCAAAAAGGGATTTGTCAGAAACCTCTCTATACAGCAACTGCAATGGACTAATTCCTTTATAAAGTGAAATTAATCTCGTGCTATTCCTAACCTATAGACTTTGATCTTTTGACTTGTACAAAGCATGTGTGTACCACAATATTAAGGTTATTCAGACTGTAAATATTTCCAAATTTTATGACACTTCAAATATCTAGTTTGAAGAAAGTCCATTGCAAGCTCGAGAACTGCTTGAAATGTTACAGAATGTCAGTAAAGTAATTAGTGTTATTGAGGCTTTGTATCAAGAATCAGTTTTATCAGAGATGTTGATTTTTCATGTCTACATAAAATTCTAACCATTAAGATTTTCTTAATTCTCATCTTGACTCTTTCCAGTGATTTAATTAGCAGAAAAGTGTAGATATTTAAAATATAATCATCATATTCCTCACCACCACTAACCTAGGTGATTTTGATTTTGCCAGTACTTTACTTTTCTTATTTTATCCACTGCTCTCTTAGAAAAAAAAAAAAAAAAAGTTTATTACACAAAAATGTATTGTGCAGTTAATCAACAAAATAACCTAAAAAACAACAAACAACCTCAGTAACGTCCAGCTTCTGCCCAAATTTTATAGCCAATATCTTCAAATGATTGAAAAATCTAAATAGCTCAGGCAGGAATAAGGCTAGTTTTCATTGCAAAATCTGCTGCTAAGTTTTCTAATTAATTTATCCAAGAACACATAACTACCTACCTACTTTCAACTCACAATTTAGATAATCTAAAACAAACAAACAAAAAAAAATCTTAGACCTTAGTAGGCTTATTTGGGAATAATGTGAATGCTAATCAATTTAGAACTTTCAGAGTGCAATTAATGTCCCACTCTACATGGACAGAGCTAACTACAATTCCATTGTCAGAATGAATTGCTCATCAATATCTTCAACTGATGTACCATTGTGTCTATCTACAGTTCAAACAATATAATTCTATTGAAGAGATGGTTGAAAGTTAGTAGAAGTTTGGAAAGAATCTATATACAATTTGTACTAAGAACACATATGTCTAAGACTGTAGCAATCATTGGTCTGTAACAAAAAATGGATTGTCTCAACATATCCAATAACTTTTAGAGGTGACATTCTTTATGTATACAAGTACGTATGGAATTAGTCACAACTAGTCAAATTCTGACATTACATGACATGTTTAGTTTCCAGGTAAAACATTTCTTTCTCTAGAGAATACTCCAGTCTTGTACAAGGTATTCCTCTTAACTTGAGAGTGTCTACTTAAAGGAGAAATAGCAGTTCAATCTAAAAGATGATGTTTTCATCAGTACAGTTGTTCACTGTAAAGAATGTTTCAAAATCTCAGCTGCTGGTGTGAACATATGCGTGTGTGAAACTTGTGAAATGGTAAGAAGTAAAGAAGAAAAGGTAGTGGTCAAGTTGTGTACAGACTTTCTGAGTCCACAAAGAATCTCAGGGACTATTAGATCACCTTGACAAAATTACTTTGAACCATAAATTGAGGTAAACATCTCCACACAGTGCACTGATGTTCCGCAAAACTGACAGACTGTATAAAGCTTCCTTACAGAACGAGTATTATTTTGACATACTAGATTCTGTGTTGCTGTTTTGACATAAAAGACCAAGTTTCTTCCTGGTGCAGCTCCACATCAACTTAAATGAAGTTAAACCAGGCTAATGCTATGTCCCATGTCTTTGGTCTGAGAGTGAACTTTAGTGTGTTTATGTGTTTCTGTTTGTTTGGTCCGTCAAGTCAAAATGCCCATGTCAGTCTGTATATAGACATTTTCTGTCTCAAGATTGCAGTGCAAGAACTCACCAGCAGAAAGTCAGATTGATCAGGCTGACCAAAGCTCTTGCTTCTTTTGACTTTTCCCTAAATAACTTTTGAATATTTAGAAATTCCAATTTGAAAATAATAAATAAAAACTAAAGGTCTACAGCATTCTATGACTGGTAGAACTTGAATAAAGTGCCCTCATCCTCTCAAAAACAAAACATTTGTTGAATAAAGATAGCATCACTATCAACATAGAAGCAACAGAGGAGACTGTTTATCATCAGAACTCAAGAAAAGCAAGTGCACCTGTGAATTTTTATTATGAAAAGCTTTGGGGTGGCAAGTCTTCTGACAGCTTTTTGTAAAAATAAGCAGAAAATGAGGCAGTTGACATCACATAGGACCATGTAATGTTGCATATTACTAACTTCAGGTCACATCATAGCGGTATGATGGAGAGGGACCATTTGCTCAGTTTCTTGGTAAACTTGCTCCCTGAGCAACAGTAGGAGATAGAGATAGAAAAAAAGAAATAGACATTGTCCTGTCTGACCAGTGTCAGCTTCCCACAAATTAAACGGCACTGAATCAGGACATTATTCAGCAATATTAACGGTGACATGAATGAGAACTCGAGTAATCAGAGAGCAGAAAGCCATAAACATGGGTACAAAGTCCTGTAAAATCAGATGTTAGTGACTTCACACCAGAGAAAAGGCAGTATGTGTGTAACATATATATACATATAAAGTAAGGAAGGATCTACTAAAGTTCATAACTCCACTTTTCCAGTGCCAACATCAATAATTTTAGTCTCACGGATTCCAGGAGAAATCCTTCAGAAGAATCTGGAGACATCTCTCAGCCTTAAATTGAATCAAAATAGTTAAAATCTTTGCTCAAATATTAACTCCATTGATTCAATGTTAGTCTTCCTAACTTCTAAGAATCTCTAGAAGAATTAAAAAGTAATACAAACAAAATCCTTTTCACATCAAACACATTTGTAATTTAAAAGCTTTGAGTCTAAACTCCATTCCATTTCATTACACTTTCTTTTCTACATAAGTAAATTCAAGTGTAAAAATCAAAGTCCATAAAAGAACAGAAAAATATTCATTTGCACATTTATGTTTTCATTGCTACCATGCTTTTGCTAGACAGAAGAAAATTATTTTGCCTAACTCCATTATTTGTAAAAGGAACATCTTAAATGGTAGAAAATTAGATGCACATTGTTCTGGATGCTCTTTATGCCCCTCATACTCATTTTACAAAGGTATGAAAATGGTTAGCAAGTCATGTGCAAAATCTTTAGACTATAGCATTTAATCTTACCTTTTCTTTTTCTTTAAATTAAAATAAAACCACTTTTTAAATTAGACTAAATTTTGGAATTGTTTACTAATGTTTAAAATGATGAAGCTTCTCATATGCTTTATTTTATTTAAACCTCTGCCATCAAATGAAGCCATTTTAATTGTAAAACTCAGCTTTTGTTTCTTCTTTAGTGTTTATTCTGATGGATACATTTTTCCCTTCCTATCATTAAATCTGAGATGTGAAAGTGTCTTGATATGATCAGAGAAGACTAGATTCACTTTTCTGAATTTGAACTAATTTCTTGCAATGACACATCATCATATCAGCTTGAAAAGGAATTTTGAATGACAAGTTTGTTATGAAGTATTTCTGTTTTCAAGACCAAAGTAACAAATTAATAGATCCATTAACCTGAAAATTCAGCATAATACCAGGGATGACTTCCTTATCTAATTTACAGTACAATGATTTCAGGACTTTTAAACAGCTGTTATATTCCTCTTCCCTTTCCTGTGTTCACACTCATTTCCACCTGTTCCATACTTCTTTACACTTTTCATCAAAACAAATCTGAAAATATTTTTGTATTACAGGTAAAAGAAGTGAGTAAACTAAGAATCACTCTATCCCCCAAATTTGAGAAGAACAATTGTTAAAAAGCTATACACAGTTGAATACCTGAAAAGCCGTCACTGCCCTTCAGGGTACATCTGAAGTGCATTTAGAGGTATATATTTTGTATTTAAAAGATCCAAAGGGTCTACAGAGAAATCAAGTGTCAATCTTACTCATTATATTCTTATACTATTCCCTCTAATAGCATGACTCACTCAGACTTTAACCAATATCGATCTCCCCTTTTCCACTACACATTTGTTTATCTCCCCAAAGTAAAAAAAAACAGTGAATGTGTAGTTATGACCTGCTTCCAGTGTAACTTTTAAGTAATATCACAGGGACTAGACAGCTATTCAGGAGACAAAGACATTCAAAATGAAAAAGAATGTTACAGACTGAAAGATATACTCTCTTTTTCTTTTCTCTCCTAAAATTGTTTGCTCTTTTGCTCCAGTTCCTGACAAATGAATTATTTAACCTGGAAACATGGAGGAAATGCAAAGGAAATGCAACTTGTAGGAGAAATATTAGTTTGCAGCACAACAGCACCAGTTATTCTAAGTTTCCTCAGGGGGGGTCTTCATTCCCCTGATCTGGTGAACAGAAGGAGGGTACCTGAACACCCATCAGCTCACAGTGCTCTTTCTATTTCCTCTTTCAGTGCTGTCACATTTTAATTAGCATAGTTTTCATCTGGGAATGCCAAGTCCCACATTTTCTCTTGTAGCTGGAAGCCCAGTTCTGTGGATTCAACTGCTTGCCACAAGGGCATTTGTTCCTGCTTAATGAAATTTCTTCATTGCACACATGCACATACACACAGAGATAAGCAGTCTGTCTGAATACTGTTAGACGCTATTGATCTTGAGAAGTTTTCAAGAAAGCCTCCCCAAATAATTCACGATTGCAGAAGAAAATCACTGTGGATTTAACTTCTTTAGAGATATCTTTTTTAAATATCAAAATGTTTTTGGAGTTGTCTTTTAAGGGAGGCAAACTACAAAACATTGAAGACTGATCCCAAGTGCAACAACAGAGAACCAGTTCAATAATGCCAGTAACACAGAAAATCTTAAAATCTACAAAAGGTTTGTTTCTTATTTCTATCACAGCCTAATTTTTCCAAGATCTGTTTTGCCATGTTCCTTATTCCTTTAAAAGTCTCATAAGAAACACTAATACAGATTAATCTTATACAGATTTCTAGTCTCCAAATTATATTTTTTTACAGAAAAGATATAATGACTGAGAAATGGAGATATGTTTGGTATTAAAATGACTTGTTGCCCTAACTTTTGATGTATAACAGATGATAGCAGTAAAATAATCCATTCTCTTGACAGTCATTTCTTGATAAGAATGAGAAACCTTACTATACTCATTGCAAGCCTACCCTATTCTTGTCCTCAGTGTGCATTTCCATGACAATGACTGTAATCATTATAACAGTATTGTACATAATGACTCCACTTTCTGTGATGCTACTTCCAAATTGGGTGTGAAAAATGTGAAAGGAGAGATATCAAATGGCAAAACACTCACCAGTGAATCAGAGTAGTCTACAGAATTAATAATTGACAGAATTGATAGGGTGCTGCCACTGAATGGAAGCCTGGAATTAAAGGGCAACACTCACATTGCCTTCTTTCATAATCGGAGGGGTTTTTCATGAAAATCTCTTATTCAATTAGTCAGGTCAAATGAAGTCTTGTGAGGTTTGTATAATTAAATGCAACATCAACTAAACATCTATTTTTCAAAATGAAAAGCAACTCATGCACAATGATAACTACTCAAATTTTATTACTAACATTACATCAGTCTCACCCAGCCATTTCTTTTTTTCCAAATTAAAAATAAATGAATGAAATAATGTGATTGATCTTTGCAGTAAACCAGGTCAGCAGAACCATCACAACTTTATTTACCGAATATAAAATAGAGTATAGATGCTTCTAAGTTCCACAAAGCTTCTGCAAAAATGAGTTAACAAATTTTGTGACGTTCTCAGAGTAGAAAATGATGTACACCACACGGATTTCTTACAGGAAAAGGAAGAACAGTATTGGTAAGTACAGAGGAAGAACAGATAAGGCATGTGCTTCTGACCACAAAGGATTAAATGCAATCCTATTTATTGATCTTTATAAATGTAGCATTAATATAGGAGTCAGAGGATGAAAGGATATTTCTAACATTATCATAGCAACATAAAATTGAAAGGGATCATCCTATAGGTCACCAAATCCAGATGTCTGCTCTTTCATGTAATCATGTTTGAAAATGCTATCATAAAGACAAGCATGCTTTACTCTGAAATCATTTCAGGTCCTGTTCACTCTTCCTATTAACAGCCTCTTCGAAAATCTCACTTATTTTCTTATTTCCATCCTAAATTCACTCGTGAGCAAAACCTAACCTTTTTCAGGTACAAGATGAATCAACTTATATAGATCTCTTTCCCCTGTGGTTTCTTCTGAAGTGTATTTATAATATATATATACATATATATACTCTGTGCTATTATTTTTGATGGTAATTATCCAATCATATTTTACCTTCCATCACTACTCCCAGCCATGATGTTGGATTTTCTGTATGTAGCTTCCCAGCTAAATTCATTTTTCTTGGCCAAAATTAAAGACAGCAGTAAACATGTTAGCATTATTTTGTACAGCAGATTTATACTACCTTGTCTCTGTTTTCACTGTCTCAGTTTTTGCATCTTCAAGTCATATTTGCCTTATTTAATGCATGACAATAGAAGCTATAATTGATCTGATGACCAGATCTTTTTCTTCTTCTGTCCCTTACACTTGACAAATCAACAGTGTATAACAGAAATTCACGATATCGTTCAACATGAGCCTTAATGGACTGTGGTCTTGATGTTTACCCTGTATCTTGATGTACCAACATTCTTCATGCTATCTAGCTCTATCCAGATAATCTTTTGATTCTCCTGCATAGCTCCACATCAGCAACATGTTTATGGAATATTTATTCTGTTCCAAACTCACACATTACAATGTTCATCAGATTAACATGGTCTCTGGAGGAATATTCCCCCATCAGCTCACCTACCTTAAAAACTTTTAATTCAGTGTAACCCACTACTTCCATTTACAAATGTCCTTCCCCAGACTACATTTCCTACACAAATCCAAACAATTTTTAGAGTGCCAAGTGCTTGGCATTTTACTAAGGCTGGCCTAACAAAATAGGGTATTTTTCTGATTTTTGTGTTGACAGTATCTTACATGCAAATGCTCCAGTTGCTATTTTGAGTTGAGATGATACTGTACAAATTTGAAAACCCCGGCTACCAGACATCTGTGATTTCAGGAGCTACTGGTTTCCTTGGATATTTTGCATATTCTAAATTATAATTTTAAAGATTTCCATCTTGAGGGCAAAATGAAGGCAAAATGAAATAGTTAATTTCTCATGCTTTACTCCCATTAACCATTCTTCGTTAGCACTCGTATTCAACATATTTCTCCAATTTCTTTAAGGAAATAAAGATTCTTCTAGATTACATAATAAGAAACTCTATCATTATGCTGACAGTGTTCAGGGGGAGAAAAGCTCCATCTGTCATATGTCTTGCAATAATGCTACAAATAACCATTTCTGAGCATGTTTTTTTAATGTAAATTTAAAACACAAATTATATAGACAATATTACACATAATAAACTAGAGTTCAGTTGTCTAGCCTACAACTGCATCGGCATGAACCTTATGCCTGAAACTCACCATGTAAATAAAAACATAAATATAGGGCCTGTTGTTCCTACAGACTTCTTATGAGCTATAACAAATAACATACCACCTGCATCTCATTATAAGAACACCGCAGAGAGATCTCCCTTTGAAGGAGTCCTTTTCCAACCTACCTTTACATATCGGAATTAATATGTTATTGAATCTAGACTACATTTATTATATGACCTGAAGTAGAACTGAACCTTATTTTGAAATACTCCAGAAAAGGATTTAGTGCTGACATATTTAAATATTACTCATTTAGGGGTCTACAGAATCCAGTGTAAGAATATCAGCTGCACTCACTCTGTGTCTAGCTGAGCTCAGAAGAAATACGCTAACTTCATCTGATTTACTTTTATTGATACATCTGCTTATAATAAACACAGAAGGCATACTTAGGGAACTGATAAGCTCACTGTGCCTGTATAACAACCTGAGAGGTGTTCATCTTTAAAATGAGGTGACATTTAAGGAGATACTTGTTTTCCCTCTATCAGTGCCTTGTTTCAGGGGATAGAAAAATAAAAACAAAAAGATAATGACCTTACCTTTCCTACATACTGAGGATCTGGTCCCATGTGTTCTTCTAAAACAAAGAACTGATTCCACACCCATCCACGCTTGGGACGATGATGTACTTCTGTTTCACCTTCTATATGTTTGGTTTGATTTCTAGTCACCTTGATGGAGCCATGATGAGCAGCTCCATAACACCTCTGCACAAAACAGAGACAAACTAGGACTGGGCAGATACAAGATGTACTTGTAATTCTCATTGTAGGATAAGGTTCCTGTTCAAGGTTTTCTCTCTCTTGTCTTTTTCAGCTGTAATCCTTTAAAAAGTTCTCGAGATGGAAGGTGAAGCCTGGTTCAGAAATACAGTCCAAAAAGGGTTTTTCTGCTTGTTCATGATTTAGCTGCCCATTGGGGGAAGCTCAAACTATATTTACATTATGAAAAGCTGACTGGAAAAAATTGATATTTCTTCTGAGGTCTTCACCATAGAGCTCCACAGACGACCATTTTCTATCTAATAGGGAAAGAAAAGAAAGCCACTTACTCATCACTAAAACCAGTAATTTTCAGCTTTTTGACCTTAGATTACACTCACAGCTGTATTAACCAGTCTCTCAAAGACTCTCATTATAACTAAAATTTCAGTCCTTTCTGTAGAAGTGTTTTTTGATAGTTTTTATTAAAATACCTTAAGAATTAGCATGTTTTTTCCAAGCTATGAAGAACATACACTTCATTAAAAACTCAATGACCCAGGCAAGTTAAATTGGCAATTACCTGCAAATAAATCACCGATCTGGTCTGGCAGTTAAGTAAAATCACTGCTACAGTGTCGTTAGATAAGGACTGACAATTCATTTCAGATAAGTTCTTGATCTTCCATACACTGCACAGAAATCCAACATGGTGAAGAATACTATGGCTATCACAGCTTTCAAAGGAAGGTCTCCAAAATTGACTTTGAGGATTCTGAGTTAGCCCTAGAGCATACTGAAAGAGACTTTCAGTCAAAATGTGCATTTTTACACACTGTCCTTTACTTAAATTCAAACAGGTATCATGTTGGCATGTCATAAAATTAGATCATACTGACAGAAAATTCAGATATTGCTGTTTAAATGATTATTTTTATAGAAGCATCTAAGCTCTCTGTGATAATATTTTCTCAGCTTCAGAAGAAAAATATGATCTTTTTATACACAATATGAAAATATGAAAATGTACGTGGAAGTTGATGTTGTACATAAAGCAAAATACCTTGGAAAAAATAAAATAGTTTTTTAATCTCAGAAAAATATTTATTCTGAGCAAACATTTTGATCACTTATCTGAATATATCAAGAATCAATCAAGTTAGGAGACTCCAAACATGCAAATAAATGTACAAAAAATAATACTAATAATAATTAAAAAAAAGAATTAGAACTGCTTTCCAATATTGGCTTTGTTTACATGATGTCATTAAAAGTTACGTGAACTTGCAAACAGAAAGAAACAGGAAAATTTTTCTCACAGTAATGACAGAGGACTTCAAGACTTTGCTGTGCATTAGAAATACCCATTACTGACATATTTTCTATTGCTATTACTCATTTTATTACAGAGGGTGATGCTAAAGTAGGGAAGACCACTAATCACCTGTATCTGGGGAGGATTTAAAATGAATTTCAGTACAGTATTTTTTACTGAAGAAAGGAATTTTTAGCATTCAGTTTTACCCTGCTTTCTATATCAATGTATTCACCCATCAAACTCTACAAAGACCAAGCTGCTGATCTCTTAAAAGCCTTGCATCCCATTTCAGAATAGATTTCATATAAAAAACAATGCAATGTTACCTTCTTTATGTACAAATATGACTTATTAGGAATTTTTCAGAGCTAAATGTTGTATGAAGTCATACCAGAGAACAAATCCAGACATTCCGAGTCACGTTTGTTTCTAACTGTATCTTCCTCCCCGGATTCCTCACCTTTCTGTATTTTTCCCTTATTCTTGCTAGAAATCAGTTTTACCTTGAGGAATGCAGTTTTCTCCATAAGATTCCTATATTTGCAGACGAGCTACTTAAACAAATTCTTAAGTCATGTTATATTTCAGGTGTACATTAAATTAAGCAGTACCTTACAAAATAGTAAGGCTGCTATTTTATCTATTCAAGTATTATTTTTCTTCCTTTTCTTTCCATCTTGGGAAATGCCTGGGAGTAGTTTATAAGACTATCACCAGTGCAGAATAAAGTAAAAAAATTGTATATAAGGTGCATTGAGATTTCTTAGAATGGCACACTGAAAATGTATTTGAAATCATTACTACTAAACTTTCCTTTATAAAAATTGTGAGGATGGTAGTGGTGGAAAACTCATACTTTCTAAAAGAATAAATATAAATGAGTGCAGAATATAGCAATAAGTCAAGATTTACTGTACAGATCTTTGTTTCTCACTCATCTCAGAAGTCATCAACAGAGTAAATTCAAAAATACCAAGATGGATCATGTAAACTGTGTTATTTACACAATTAGAACAAATAATAATAATAATAAAAAATTGGCAAAATTCAAAGAGCTTCGTCATCTCTTAAATGTCTGCTCTTCTTAGGATTAACATTACACAGAAGAAAGTGAATTTACTTTGTTTCAAAAACATTATGGTATTTAATTCCATTCAGAGATGATTTGTTAAACAACACACCAAAAATTAAAGTTTTCTTTTTATTTATTCTGCATATCTTTTAAAATTAAACAGAGAAAGAGAGAAAAAAAGAGATGACAGTGGAGTCGGTTTCCTGTTATAACCAGGAATTCAGGCTTTAAGAATTACTGAATTGCGTTTGAAGGCTGGAGAATCATTTCCACATGAGAAGTTCAACAATTAAAAGAACAAGGATATGTAGTGAAGATTCTTTGAAGTGTTTTGGCTCTTGTAAACTTATATTAAAACCAAAGCCTAATTAATGCTCAGTGTAAAGCTTTTCTTAGTTATTCAGCATCCTTCTATTAGAAGTCTACTAGAAAAATTCACTTAAAAGTAAATAAAGAAAACAAAACAGTCTGCCATGAAAACAGCAAAGCTAGTCTACAGGGGGCAAGTACAGACAGGAAGATCTGAAATGGATAACAAGGAGATAGGAAATATACAAAATGTGAGCAACTGTAAAAGGACCAAACTTTCTGAAATGCCTTCATTTGCTGCCTTACACTCTCATACTGAGATGCTGACTGCTCAGTGCTCTTGTCAGTAGTTTCAGATTAAGTGTCCTGCTTTATGGATTTTGTTATAATGATGCATGCAGCTGCGAACCAGTCTTCTGTTATTGCTGTCTCCTGGGAGCCCTGATGAAAATGAGTTGTGTATCTCAAGAGACTGTCAGAATGAGTTAAAATTAAAATAAATAATTAAATAAGATGAAGTGGGAGAGTCCTACCAGCATTGCTGAAAATCATTACGGGAGAGTAGTTACTGCTTAGCATGGCAGCAAGCCTCAGTAATGAACTCCCAGGAAACTAGTAAAAGCACAATGATGCAAAATGCGTATGCACCATGAGGAGACGCATCCTTAATAGTGGAGACTTGTCCTGAATCTCAGTGCTTCCTACCTCCCATAATCAAATTGATCACATATCTGAATTCATCTGAATGATTTTTGCATTTTTGTAAATGTACATGCAGTGCAGCTCCACATCTTTTATTTTTTTTTTTAAAAAACATTCCTCAAGAGCCCTTTTCAGCCCCAGTGTGATGCCGTGACAATTAGTTATGGAACTTGTAATTAACTGGATTTCTCATTTACTTTCTGAATTCCCCTTTGCACTCTGCCCTCTAGGCTTCTTCCCTGTCAGAACACATTCCGACATTATCCAAATCTGACCAACTTCAATAATATTATTTGAACATAAACAATCAGACAGGAAAATATTCTTTTTCTTTTCACATTTCCTCTGCTTAGTCTATTGCCAATGTTATATCCTTCGCCACTACAGAAATAGTTTTATATGACCTGGAGATCAAAGACAGAAAAATGAGCTAGCATTGGAATGAAAAATTTGTTACTATTTTATCTTTCTGAAGCAGAGTTTCATAGATTGTCAACAGTATATATACAGCACTCCAGTGAACATCTGACAACTAGCAAGGGAAAAAACAAAAATTGTAGTTAGATGAAGGGAAATGGCTCATCAAGCTTATCTATAGTTGATCTCTGCTCTCTTTCCCCAAGCTGTGGTAGAGCTGAGCTATGGGACTTTGCATTAGAAGATGAAGCACAAATTTTTTCTCAGCCAGTATGATACAGACAATGTACAGCCATCTATTGAGCAATGCATTCTGCACATACTGACAGAGATAGTGTCCAAATTGTTTTAGAGAGTACTTTAAAGCTGTTCTACATATTCTTATCTTGTCCCTTCATTGTGTTTATGTTGTAGGCATGAGTATATCAACATTTAAAAAAAAAAAAAAACACAGAAAAACATAATAGTATGTTTTTTTAAATATTTCAACATTGTAGCTCTGTATTGTCAGCTCTTTTAGAGATTTTAAGCTCAACTACTTTTTCACTACAATGGAATAAGGAAATTTTCTTTTATTTATCAAATAACTGCATGAGACATTGCTTTCCCAAATTATTGCTAAATTTACTTGTAAAAAAATATGTCAGTTCTGAAAGTTAATATTTATCACCCTGGAATTCAGTCAATCTCATGAAGAAACAGAGAGAAGCTGATCTCTTTAAACCAACAAACCCTGCTCATAGGTGAACAGTGTCCAAGGTGTGATTTCTTGTACCTCTCTCACACTTTCACACAGTCTTTTGGTAAAGACCACTTCTACTCATCAAAGAAAATAAAAATAGGCTCTGTTAAGTTAGAATTTCCTTTCTTTCACTTAACAAATTATTTTACATAAACTATAAATATTTTTCTTTCATTTAAGGAAATAGAAATTCTGTTGTGGAGCTAAAGGTGTGGAAAAAATATGAGAAAAAAAAAAGATCAAAGAAAGAAAAGAAATCAGATATTATAAACAGATAAATAACAAGAAAATTTAGAATAAGATAAAACAAATACATTGAAAAATTCACTGAAAAAAAAAGATAAAGAAGCAAACTGGAAAGTTCAACTGGAAAAAGCTGCAGCTGTGAAAGCTGCTTCATGAAGCTAACAGAGATGATTTTTTTTCTAAGATTTACAAGCGTGTGTAAAAAAAACCACAAGCAGTACAATTCCTGTGGAATATAAGAAAGCCAGTTTACACAGTTCAATAGGTAGACAAGTAAGGAAAACTTCAACTGAAAATAAAAATCATGAAACAAAATTCCACACAAAATACGTGAATCTGTGAATTGGCATGCTGAGACTGCCAAGTGCAAATGTAGTATTTATTTCCCTTTTTACCTTCCATACCAGAGAAGCTTTTATTTTGGGGCATTATATATAGAATATAACAACACTCCAGACAAATCCTTCAATTGAGAAAGCAAGTTGATCCTCTGCAAAGTAAATTATTATTGCACATAACAGAAACCTAATTGAACAGCACAGATACTCATTGCAACATGTCCTAATGCAGTAATTAGATGTCCAAAATTAGACACTGCCCATAAATTAATAAATTACTCTTCCCACTTGATATTTTAAAGTTAACAGTAGCTGCATTTAGTTTCAGAGTAAGCATTAAAATATTTTAAATTCATCAAATTATCTCAGATAGTAAGATGTGATGAATTTTTCAGTAGTACACTAACTGACAGACATACATCAAACAATTCCTACTTAGGAGATTCCTTTCTTCCAGCTGCCTCAGGCCTCCACAGAGACAATGCCAGAAGCCTCAGTGAAATCTGCAGTCTTTATCACAGATTTTTTTCCTAAGTGCTCATAATCTATACTATTTTCTAAATCTAAAAATGAATATTTTTATCTCTCTAGTTAATTCCTTAATTCTAGTTAGTTCCTTAATTCAAGGCAGAGATTATTCTCAAATATCCATTTTACCTACTTCATTAGGCATAGTGATAGTTTTTTATTAATTAAAATGACTTGTCTTACTAACTGAAAAATTTCAGTGTTCTAAATACACTATTTATGCTCTGCAAAAATCACAATCAATCAATAAATAAATAAAGCTCAGCAATCCCCTTGGGTTTAATTTGTGGAATATGATCTTACATTTGAAATAATTTGGATTTCCAAGGTTTAATTAAACAATATTTATGTTTTTGTTCTTATTTCCATTGTAGGTTTTATTTTAGGCAATTAACACCTAAAAGTTCAACACTGCACAAATTTATTTCTAGCACAACAGTTTGTCCTAATCCTTTCCTTTGTAAATCTATTTTAGCATACTAACTACACCTTGAGACTGAAAAGGAAGAAGATATACGCCAGAGAAAACTCATCGAGCATTAACACACTGACATTTCCAGTTTTCTGGTAAATTACTGACTGTTTTGTGAAGATTGAATAAAGAAATTTGAAACTTTCATTTAAAATTCTGGCTGCAGCCCTAAAATTAGCCAGCATTGACTCAGTTTGTGTTCTGGAGAAAAGTCTATCTATGTTTTTTCTTGACTTTCATTACCAGTATTAAAGTAGTTTGCAGTCCATATTCCCCGTTAGCCCAACAGGCCTTAATAAAATTACCTCACTGGTTAAACAGGTGGCATCATTTAAACTAACTGGGTCATAAAACAGAATAGCTATGGTACGAATAAAAACTTTAGAGACAGTAAAGGCCCCACATGACCTGGAATTCATATTTCTTTTACAAAAAAACAAAAACAAATAAACAAAAAACTTGAAATAAAGCCTACGAGCACCTGCAATTAAAAGAGAACAGAAATCCTGAACTACTGCAAGAACCTCTGTGCAGAACTACTTTCTGCTAACACCCTGGTTAAAATAGATTAGTCACATATTACATCTAGACTAACTTCCCGAGGGAACAAAACCCCATCAGAGCTACCTAATAGCAGATGAAGATGAACCGATAATATAAAAACTGGAAGAATTTTAGGAGATGGACAGTCATTAATAATGTTTCAATAACTACTGAGCAGTTAACACTCTTTTTTTTTTTTTCATAAATGTAAATTCAAGACTGCTTTATGCCAAAGACTCGATACAGTAGCTTTAGTTTAAGGAATTTATAGAAAGCAATACAGACTTTTGATGGAAATATCCTCTTCTGGTTTGATGTGTAGCTAATCATCAGGCACAAGCTTTCATGGATTCCTAAATGGACAGCATCAACTGAGGTATCACTTAAAAAGAGTAAGCTCAACCACATCATATCTAGGCAGCTAATCCAGTACATTATGTGGCAAAGGACTGAGCTTTCACATGGCCCCAAAAAGGCTTTCCAGGCATCATGAGACATAGTACGAAGACACAAAAGAAGAGGAGCTGTTTCCTTTTTTTTTTTTTTTTTTTTTTTTTAAACAGGAAAAGCAAATCAACAACAAAAAACACACCAACTAACCAATTTTTTTACATAAAAACAAGCCATGCTTCTTAACAAAACCCATAACAATGTAGGAAATCCATTAGAATCAACATGGAATTCAAGTTATATTATTAAAACAGGAATTCTAAAAGTGCATCTAATTGACACTTTGGTTAGACAGTACACAAGATAAGCTGTGACCTCAAAGTTGCCATTAACAGTGAATAGCTCCAGTGAGCGGTAGCTATAGAGATGATTTAAAAGACTCATTTGTTTTGAAAATATGTTAAAAATGGTTATTAAAATACATTTTATATGAATGGATATAGGAGAGCATTAAACAGTACAAACCAATTAATTTGTTACCCTGCTAGTAAATGCATTTTATCAAAGAGTGTAAACAGGCAGAGAAACACATCATCTTTCTTGAACAAAGGAAGATATGCAAAGTTTGCAAACAAAACAGGAACAGTACTTAATTTGCAAACAGTTGTACACATAGACAGGCAATTAACATTATGCTGGTTAGTGGAAATAAGACATTAAAACATGATTAAGGGATTTGAAGTCTGTCCTCAGCTGGCATACAAAACTTTTTTTATGTAAAATAAGCAAGCACATAGCAACTTCAGGGTAACAACAGTGCCCTGTTACAGTGAGCAACTGTAGAAATTTTGTTTCCAACTATAGGATGCTACTGGCAGAACCACAACACAGTAACAACACAATTACTCCGATAAAACCCAGCCACTGTTTCTATAGCTGTAATTGCATACACAGTGGTGCTAGCCTTTTCCTGCTGTGAAACGAGCAACTGTGAAACAGAGAAAGATGAATCATGAATCTGACTCACACCTTTCTCTTTGTCTCAATCAGAGACGAATCCACCTACAATTATACCTAGGGTTCATGTATCTAGCCAGGGATAATACAGATATGCAAGATAGCACAAAGATCCTTTTATATTCCTAAAGCAGTAGAGCCTTTTCTTATGTTTTGTTTCCCTTCCAGAAGAACTTGCTAGCAGAATAAAGATCTTAGTGATTTCTTGAGTCATTTCTCCCATCTATAAAGGTCAGTTCACTCAGTCAGGGAGGAAACAAATATATGAGGCTCTGATGACCAATAACTTGGTTTAAATAGGAAGAACTTGGAACAGACTATTTGTGTATAATCCACAGGTACTGTTTATTCTAAGGAATTATTTCTCAAAGATGAATAGCAAGAACTCCTTTGGGAAGTATGATAACATTCCAAATGACTGATAAAACAAAAGGAAAAGGAAGGGAAGTCCAGTGCAGACATTAGAAAGAATTAAAGACATGTACTTCCCATTCTTTGCCACTAGTTCAGCACTGTGTGCTTGAGACTCTTAAAATCATGTGAATTATTTATTATATTTTTGTTATCAGAATTATGGAATATAATGTATACATTTATTAGAAGAATGATAATTATGTTACTGTTTATACAAACCTGGAACTCAGAGATTTAGAGAAAAATATTAAGTGACCTTCCCTTTTAAACAAATCTTACTCTTATAAATCTTACTTATAAATACTTGAAGGTTGAAAATATTCTTTTTCTATATGCCAAGCGGGGTGACTGTTCTGTGAGAATCACACCTAAAATGTTTCAAAATATATTTCAATACAGAAAATAAATAAAATACATTTTTACTGACTGATTTTTCTCTTCCTTTTGAATCAAAATATAAATTCTCAACACTGGTTCTGAAATAATCTACTTTTTTAAGATCTTAACAACATAGGAAGAAAAACTGAACTTTTTTTTTTATTATTTTTAACATTATTTGTCAAAGTCCATCATAGTTACGAGCAAATTAGCCCATTTTTCTTACGCTAGATTCAAATGACAAAACTCTGATTCTTACTATATTAATATATTTTGGGGTTGTAGATGTTATGGGAGCAAAAGCCCACAGTAAGAATAAAAAGAAACTGTTATAGCTACATTAAATTATAGCTACATACAAAAAGAAAGACTTTTCCCATGACATTATTTCTGCCAACCATACTATAATCACTGTCAACCACACAACATTACTGCTATTATGTTGATTTCTTCCCATCTTTCTAAAAATGTTTTCTGTTTATACGGTAAAACTTGATTCTGCTCAGGCTCTACTGATTCTTTCATTATGCTTAGCTTTCTCTACTGTCTTGAAATGTACATAATGTGCATTTCTTTTCTTCTTATTATTATTATCTTTATATCTTCTTTTCTTACTCTTCCAGCTCAGCTAGTATTAAATCATCATGGCTCTGAATTTATCACTTCCATCATTAAATGTGTTCAGTTCCATTTTTGACTGACTTACTCATAAATACTGAATTCCTCAATGGGTAGGCCACATTTTTCTCATACGTATCTATAGTAAAATACATTATCTCTTAAATGGAAGCTGTATAACTCAGCAACTCATTTTGCAAAGTATTCAAAAGTCAAAACTGATATAAAAAGCAATCACATAAATCAGAAATGCATCTTTGCCCAGATGGATGAATGAAAGGGATACAGATAAAAATGCATGTGCTTGTGTGTATGTTCATAGGAGATGTCTGCCTAAAGTAACAAGGAAAAAAGAAAAAAAAAAAGGAAGAAGAAAATTAGTGCAATTTGGTATTGGAAATTTCTATGTATAATTGCTGTTGGAAATACAGAAATATCATTGTTAAATACTTCAATTATCTTGGGATATAAGTCTCTAGTAATTAGAAAAACACCAAATATCTTCCAGAAGGCTGCCTCAACAGATGAGTAAATGCAAACCTTCATGTTGGATTTTAAATATTCTTATGCCTTGAAAATAATCAGAACTATGTTTATAGCAATAAGTATTTTTATTTCTATTTGTAATAGAAATGATCACAAGCATCAAACATTTACTTGAAGTTTTCACCCTATGGCCAACGTTGACTAGAAGAATGGATTTTTGCTGACTATCTTATTTTTGAAGAAATGTCTTATGTTGGAGGATTTCCCAAGCCCAGATAATTCAGATAATTAGATTTTCTACATGTGGCATCAACAAGAAAATCCAGTCATTTGTAAGACACAACTTCTGCATGGTAGCATAATCAATATAGAGTAATCATGTCAGATATTTAAAATTTCCAGAATATTCAAAGAAAACGTTTTCCTAAGTTTTCCACTTTGCTTTATTACAAATTCAGAGAAAAGTGATGTACTAAATTCAGGTGAAATTCAAACAAGAGAGTTAACTGAAAAAGATCTCAGAGTGAGTTTGGAAAGTCTGACAGAAATGTCTAAGGTGTTGTACGTAATTTAACTTAAATTCACAATTTTTTTTAGTTCTAAAGATAAATTAATGTTTTATACAGCAGACAATTTTCATGTACTAGTTGTAATATTTTTCAAATCTCTAAATGAGCTAAATATATTAGTTCCACTAAATTGCTATAGACTTAGTACATATAACTTCACTATGTTGTTATGAAAATTTTAGCTTCCATTCTTGTCCAATTAACTTTCCAGGAACAGATAAGAAGGTAGATAAATTGAGATTGAATGTCAAAACCATAACACCAGCAAATCCGCAGGAACAGAATGGGGATGTGAAATAAGGTTAATCAGTAGGATCACATCTTAAGTTCCAATTGTGGAAACAAAAAAAAAGACCTACTTAACTTTAAACCTATTAATGAAAAGCTCATTGAAGTTAATGGGATTGTTTGCTTAAGACTAAGCTTAAAACTTAACATTTTAAAGATCAGGTCATTGGTATTTTAATGGGAGACCTGGAGGATGAGCTACTGTGGATAAATAACAACACATACTAAAAGGTACCAGGTTAAATTTAAGAATGTAGCATTCAATTTCAAAATATGTTTTTCTTCCATTACCATATTAATAGTAATCTAAGAATAAGTAAAACATCATAAGATCATTTTCATACTGTTTATAAATTAGAGTCATGGTATTTGGTATTAGGCTTTCTAGTGAGGGTTGAAAGTCTTCAAGAAATCACTCACAGCATGCCTAAAAGTCTTAACTTTAAAACAAAAAATGTTTTATATTGGATTCTTTGCATCCAGTGGACAACTCAAACTGTAACCTACACACTTTCTGGAGCTCAGCTTTGTTTCTGTAAGTGAGCAGGATGAGAGTTTAGCATGATCCCCTGATTTAATAATCATCCAGCATCATTAAAAGAGCGCTGCAGTCAGGGTTAAACATCCAGAAAAGCTACCTTCTCACTTTAAGAAGGAATGTGTTTCATAGGAAAGATCAGTTTCTGAGAAAAATCTTATATCTCATTCTCACTTTGAGCTTTACATGACAACACTTACAACTACACTGTTTCCACAGTACACTATTTTGTTACACTAACAAGGTGAAAAGTGGCAGACTGAGGTCCCTACATGCAACACGTGAAGTATCTGAGAAGGGTGGTGAACAAGTTTTAATAAACAATATCCTATTTATGGAAATACTCATTCAACAGAGTTAGTAAAGAGAACATCATTCAATGAGGAATACAGCAATGTAAAAATAAATTTACAAGACTATCAGCTTCCAAAGTCGTGTAATGAGACCTGGAATATCTACTATGAAAACAGTCAAGAAAAACAAAAACTCAACATTTATTTTGGTAAAATTACCACTAATCAGCCAATCAAAGTGAGATTCAAGCTCTTTACAGGCCGTTTTGTATTCTTGTATTTCAGCGTTCTGTGTTTTCTCACTGCTTGCCAGTCCATTACTTTTAAAAAAAAATTACTGATAGAAATACTTACAACTCTACAAATTCTAGAATGTACCTGTAATTACTAGAAAAAGTTTGCACTGTAGACAAAACAACTAGAAAACCTTAAAATCTACTTTTGAGAATTCAAAGTTCACAGATATCAAACAAAACACCACAAGCTTCAGGACAAAAAAGCAGTATCAAGAAAATAATAAAATAATCATGATTAGAGAAGCTTAAAAACATAATAAAAGTTCATGATCATAAACTGATGCAGATGTAATAGTTTCAAGGCAGCTTCAGAGGTCTACAGAGAAAACAGTGCAATAATCTGAAGTAACTGATCAAATACGAGATTAAAAAACAGAGGCTTGATATGAGCATAGTTAACACGCAATAAAATGGCTAACAGAATAATAGCTAGGATAGTAAGGGTGCTCCAATCCAAAACTCACCCTAATCTGAAGAAATAGCAGTTAGATATTTTGGGCTGCTCTCTGCCAAAGTGGAAGAAAAAAGCTGTTTTTTTTTCTTTTTTTTTTTTTCCCCCCCGCTTCCTAAACAACATCATGCATTTCTAATGTAATATTTTTATAATTTCTAAACATGAATATTAGTATTATATTCCTGGAATTACACAATTCTTGAGACTAAGCAGACTGTGAAGGACACACATGTCAGATTTAAGCAACATTGGCTGGTATTAAGCTCTCATGCATATCCTTTGCACGAATGTGAAGAGTTCTTATGTGATTACTGCATTAACAGAGATTTCTTATGCATTAAAAGGTAAAATGACCCATTAAAAGATACATATATGCATAACAATACAAGTATTCAGTAAAGAATGTCACATTCAGTGCTTAATCCAAAGCTAATGACAATGAATAGTAAGATTTTGTAAGAAAATAAGAGTTCTGAATCAACCCTGACAACCGAAAAGATTAATTCTATGTGATCTGCTCTGAAGGTAATGTTTCTTCTTTTACTGTGTTTGCCCATGACATTCAGAAAAGGATGCTGGTGGTATGGCAGCAGAGGCTGAACCTTTCCACCAGCATTCCATTACATTTTGTTGCTATGTGACAGATGGCAGCAGAGGTTCAGTCTGATACAATGGAGAGTGGATGAAGCAAAGGTATATCATTGAATTCCTTCATGTAGAAAAAATTGCACTCACTGACACTCATTGACACTTGCTGAATGTTGATGGAGACCAAACAGTGGATGTGAGCACAGTGAGAGGCGGGTAGTGTGTTTCAGCACTGGCAGCAGCAACACCTCTGCTAGTGGAGATTTTCATGATCGCAGCATTCAGGCTCTTGTTCATCGCTGGTGAAAATGCATAGCTAATGGTGGTGATTATTTTGAAAAATAGTGTTTTAGAATTGAGAATTAGCTCTAACAGACAATGCTTTTAGGCTCTTTTTATCCATTGTGGTTTCCAAGGAAATAAATAGGAGGCATTACTTTCAGAGCAACCAATGTATTTTACAGTGTTTTACCTTAAAAACAGAGAGAGCAAAACTGACAATCATCCGTTCTACTTTTCCTAAGAGTCTAATACACTTTTTTTTTTATTCTAGAGAGCCTACTAGTATAAGTCACATAGTTTAGAAAATGGTAAGTTTTAGGTTTTATATTAAGAATTTGTAATTTAAGCATTACATTAGCTTTTGCAACAATTTACCTAAAACTTTCTACAACCTTTTATGAATACAGATATTCTTTTGCACAGTTAATTAAATCAGTGGAGATGAAATAATAAAAAGGAGTTCAGAATCAGATTACATTTTAAACATTACTCTTGGACTCCATTTGGGAAAAGGATTTAAATGAGATTTATTCATCAATCTGCAGTGTTAGCTTCTGCATATGTTTTCATAAGTTAATAGTGTTTGTTAGCATGGAATCCAAGCTCTCAGATATAAAATATGGCTCACTTGGTTTTTTTTGAGATCTAATCTTTCAAAATTTGAATTTATACTTACTGTCAAAATTTACAATAAATAGTTGAATCAAATAAGGTGTACGTAATAAAAAAGAATAAAAGAGGAAAAGTGAACAGGAACTCAATATGCTAATTAGTTATCTGCTTCCTTGATATTTACATTTCCACGAGTTCTTCTGTCTGGAATACATATAAGAGCAGTTACCTCTTGTGAACCACAGCTCTTGAGCTCTGACAGCAAAGCAGTCAGCTTGGGCTGCACCACATACCCAGGAAACTGGAAATGGATACCCGTACTGTGCTCAAAACAATACACTACACTGATACGCATAAGCTCATTTTATCAAAACTTGCTTAAATGTATCTGCACTATACTAAAGAAGCTGCCAGTCAGTGACATCTGCCTATATTAAAAAGGTCAAGAACATATCAATGCATTATTATGTGACATAGTTCAACCCTGTTTCTTTCAGCATGTATTTAAACAAATGCCTGAGAAATCTGGCCTACTATGAGGATACAAGAGTTTTAATGCACGAACAAGGGCATTTGGTATGTAAATTTCCTATTTAAAATTTTTCAATTATTAAAGGGTAGATATATACTGTACATACTATAACATGAACTAAAGATACATGTGGGTAGTAAATCAGTTAAATATGCAATCTGCATACACTATCAAAACCAGTAATTCATTCACATTAGCTATCAGATAAAAACAGATGCAAAATACTGATCCATCTCAATAACATTAGGTCTGTCATATTGTCTAGACATACTTTTTTATGGCATATATTCTATTTGGTTTCCATATGTCTTTTAGCTTTTTGTCATACACATGTGAGAGAAAACTAATCCAATTCTGTCAATTTGTAAGTTTTGCCGAAGAAATATTATACAGCTAAACAGAAAAATCTTGTATTTTTTTATTAATAATATTATTTTCAACCCTTATCCTTCATTATTTTTATTTATGTGGACTGAAATTAATCAAAATCATATCATTTTTATATAACATATAATCATATGTACTTATCCCCCCCAAAAAAAATCTTCAGAACAAAGGTTAATATCTATATTTTTGAATATCTGCCTTCTACTGACAGCAACGATAAAAATACTTCTTCATAGGTGAAGTCCAATAATAGAGAATAAGGAATTCATAAACAGATGCAGATCCATGACATCTGCTATAGCTGCTTTAACTAACAGTATTATGAAAACAACATGCACCAGAGACAACACTTTATGGGACTTCAGAGGAGCTGACTACATACACTAGAGTTAAGACACAGCACACAAGGCATCGATCCTTTGATATGCACCAAAATAAATGATAGAAAGCAAATATTTTATGAGACAGTTGTAACTCTATTTCTACATGCAAATAGAAAAACTGATGTATCAAAAATGTTCATGCCAAAATAATATCAACCAGCAACTACACAGACTAACAACAGCTCATCTTCTTAAATAAGCAGAGTGACAGTTGTGTAGTAGTGGTGTCAATATACTCCTACTCTGCACTAATATGCAGACCATCAGAACAAAGCATTTATCTTTTCTCATATTTTCTTATCTTTTTCACTGATTTAACACTATCAGAAATCACAAACGTTCTCACAGATACTGACCCGAACAATGTCAAAGTAATCTTGCTTTACCCCTGACACAAGCTCATTCAAATGTGATCTGTTTCTGTTCTGAAAAAAATATTCTTTCTGAAAATAGAGGATAAAACATCCTAGAGACCAACCACAGAGGGACTCTTCCTCATCTTATCTCTTAAAATCTTTAATAATGGAATAATTCATGTCAAATGTGTAGAAAAATCATTAGGAAGCAAGTCTTCTGATGCAGCTGGACTAGGCAGGATTTGTACTGGTAATCTAAGATCAGAATCTCTATTTCTAAGAATAAGGTCATCAGCAATCTGAAACCAAAAATTTAGAGCATTTAGAATTCATATATTCCTCATCATTCTTTCCACTATTTTATTAAAAGCTTTGTTTTTACTTCTGTCATTCCTACATGTCAGTGACAACTGTCTACCCAACAAACATTGGCACTGATTTTTAATACGTTAGTATTATTATATCCACAGGGCATTTTGTTTTCAGGTAACTTCTCGAGCAGTACAGCCACAAGCCACAGGAGATGGCCTATATTATTACAGTTATTCATAAAAGATGTAATATTTATTCCAAAAATCCAATCATCCATTATCAGCCTACAACCCATGTAATTTGTGTGATGTGTCAATTCCCTCACTTCCTCTGTTCCTTCCTCACTTTCTATCAAGGCACTATTCATTATTCAGCAGTTCACATTTGGTTCCACCCAAAGCCCAACAAGATGGCAGGCAGGAGGTGTGCAGTCCCTCAGAGAAAGAGGTATTGATTCTAAGCTGTACAGATGGAGGAAGGCTGTGGGTAGGCAAGACAGATGATTTCCTCCAACAGTCCAAAGCTATTGAAATATGCTGTCCACTTCCTCTGGCTTTCTCCTCATTCCCTGTCATCTCACTTCTATCTAGTCCACTTAGTGGACAAAAAACCCTTCAGCTTTTTGGCTGGGTTAGTTTTTCTCTGGTTATTGTGCTGAGTTTGTTACCAAGGGTATGAATAAGTATCAGACTTGGTACCTCAAAGGAAAGAGGAAAACAGCTGGGAGGCATTCATCTGGCAGCAGTGAGTAAGCAGATTGGTTTGTCTCATTCTAATCTGCATCCTGGTTACATTTTCACAGAAAAAGCACTCCACACTCCTTTTAGCTACTCCGATAAAAGACAATGTTGTTCCTTTGCTTTCCAAGCCTGCTGTTTATCCTGGAGAGAGGGACATCTTAGTGCATTCTCCTCTGCACTCACATATAAACAAACGGCATTACAACATATTGAGGCAATGTCCATAACTCCTAAGCTAATATATCTCCCACAACCTATCATGACTTTCTGTCTCAGATGTTTTCACATTTTCAATTCTAAGAGAAAGCACAAACTCAGTTTTTAAACTAATTTGCTGAAGTAGTGACAGTTTTAAAAGTACAGTATACTTGGTGCAGAGTTTAATGATTTTTCTTTTGTGACTGTTCTCCAGCAACAGCTTAAGTGCTTAATACAGATGCAAATATGTCTAAACATTTATAAGTTCAAGCTTCACACCTATTAATGTTCTAGTTTAATTTCTCACATCATGTTACCAGATCTACCCAGTAAGATTCATTATTATACACTGCTTTCTTTTACAGATATTTTCTCTTGGGAAGAAACAGAAAGCAGTTAACACCTGTACTTTGAAAAATCTGACATGATGCAAAAGCCACTTAAATTAACAGAGAAGCACTCTGCAAATAAAGCTGACAGTCATTTACAGTACAAAACAGAGTGGCATTTTTAGTAGCATGCAAGTACAGATGACAGGCATATCGTTATTCAATTAGTTCCTAGTTTCCAAGGGCAGAGTTGTATGCACACATCCAAACTGCTTCCTCTAATTTTAGAGACTTTCTATATTGAATATTTAAAATTACTTAGTATCCAAATCAATTTAACAGAATGCCACTTAACATACTTCTCACTTTCAGCTTTCAATAATTTACTCTGTATACTTCAATGTTGCATACAATCCGATTCCTAAATACATCCAAACAGATCTGCTGGCCTTTTTAAAATATATTTCTGTTTCAAAATTGCTAGACTTACATGTGTGCAAGACACGGAGAATGAAATGACAGCATCATTTTTATATTCCTCTTAGTATTATAAAAGTTTCATACCAATCCATCTGCATATCCTACTTACTTCTGGAGCTAAAATAGCAGGTAAAACAGGCACTTACTGTTCAGCGGTTACAGGGCACTTCTCCACTCCTTTTCCAAACAGCTTGCCAAATCAAACCTACTGCCTCGTTAGCTGTAAATAAACAAAAAAAAATTGTCAGATTTCAAGGAACTGAGGGAGAGAGTATTTTACTAAAAAAAAGTCTTTCAGATGAAGCAAAAAGCATGTGACATTAACCCTTAAACCTTTTCATCATAAAAGCTATTAATAATCTATGAGTGTGAAATCCCTTCACAAGAATAGAGTTAAAATCTTTAGCAAGAAAAAAAAAATACAGAAGCAGTCAGATAACAAACATAAACGCAAAAAAAGGAAATCCATTGCTTTTGCACCAGCTCGACTTTCTAGGCTTTTACCACAGTATGATCCATGATTATTTCAATAGTGAATTAAATTTTTCTAATTCCTTTTCCATTGGTCCACTACACTGAAGGATTGGACAGGGTTTGTGCCTACTCCCATGTTAGTATCACGTACTTTTTTTGTTGTTCATTTAAAAGTCCAAACACGCTGCCTAATCATTATGAAATTAAACTTATTTGAACAAGCTTTTTATTTTTTATTTATCTTAAAGATGGAAATTTCCATTGGTGAAAATACAATTGAAAAAAAAGGCAGCTGTAAGAAACTTGAATTTTCTGAAGTACACAATATTTACTGCAACACTTAACATTCCCTAAAGTTATCAGCATCAGCAAGTGTTGGGGTTTAACCTACCAGGAAGCTCAGCACCACACAGTCATTTACTCACTCCACTCTACTTGTGAGATGGAGGAGACAATCTGAAAAAAACACCAACAAAGTAGAACTTACGGGTTTAGATAAGAACTATTTACAAAAAGAAAAAAAAAAGGGGGGGGGAAGAAAAAGGAAAATAATAATGGTAGTGATAATAATATACTATAAGCAGGTTGCTCCAAAAGTAATGCCTCCTGATTTATTTCCATGGAAACTATAATCAATACAGAGAGTACATTAACACTATTTAGTAGAAGACATTCTCAACTACAAAACACTTTTTCAACATAGTCACCACCATTAGGTATGCATTTTCACTAGCTATGAACAAGAGCCTGCACGCTGCTCTTGTAAAAATCTGCACCAGCAAAGATGACCCACAGTTTCACAGATGCTATAACAGCATTGTTGCTAGGAAAATGTTGCCCATAAAGTGCATCACACATTGGCCTGAACAGATGGAAGTCAGAAGGCATCAAATCTGGACTGCACAGTGGGTGTGGTAGGACAGTCCAGCCAAGGTTGGCAATGTGCTCCATGGTCTTCAAACTTGTATGGGGTCTGGTGCTATCGTGTTGCAGGAGTACGCTTGTCTTCTTATCTGGCCTGACTCTGAAAGTTTAGTTTTCAGATTAGTCAGCAGCTCAAAGTAGCGGTCCGAGTTGATGGTTTGTCCACATTCCAGGAAATTCAGAAGAATCACCCCTTTCCTGTCTCAAAAGACAGTGCACATCACTTTACCCACTGAGGACTACATCAGAACATTTTCTTCAATGGGGAATTCACATGACACCACTCCATGGACTGCAGTTTTCACTCTGGCATGTAGTAGGGACACCACATCACCAGTAATGATGCAATTCAGGAAACTGTCATCTTCAGCCTAGTATTGATTCAATAGGTTCAGACAAACTTGCATATCATGTTCTTTCTCTTCCCGTGTCAGCATTTCTGGGACCCACTTGGAGCAAACTTCACAATATTCCAACACTGGCACCATTGTTTCCAGTGCACTGAAGTCGATATTCAGCTCCCTCATCATAATCCACCAGTATGTGTGGATGAGCTGATCGAGACGTTCTTCATTTCATGGTGCGACTGTTGTACATGGCCATCCAGAATGTGGCTTGTCTTTCACATTGTTGTCACCCACTGCTGAAACACACTGTCCACCACCTCACTGTGCTCATATCCACTGCTTGGTCTCCATCAACATTCAGCAAGTGTCAATGAACGTCAATTTTTCTACATGAAGGAATTCAGTGACACACCTTTGCTTCATACCCACTTCCATGTCAGAGGCCATTTTGTCAGACTGCCCTTCTGCTGCCATCTGTCACATAGCAACAAAATGTAATGGAATGCTGGTGGGAAGGTTCAGCCTCTGCTGCCATACCACCAGCATCCTTTTCTGAATGTCATGGGCAAACACAGTAAAAGAAGAAACATTACCTTCAGAGCAGATCACGTAGAATTAATCTTTTCGGTTGTCAGGGTTGATTCAGAACTCTTATTTTCTTACAAAATCTTACTATTCATTGTCATTAGCTTTGGATTAAGCACTGAATGTGACATTCTTTACTGAATATTTGCATTGATATGTATCTTTTAATGGGTCATTTTACCTTTTAATGCATAAGAAATCTCTGTTAATGCAGTAATCACATAAGAACTCTTCACATTCGTGCAAAGGATATGCATGAGAGCTTAATACCAGCCAATGTTGCTTAAATCTGACATTTGTGTCCTTTACAGTCTGCTTAGTCTCAAGAATTGTGTAATTCCAGGAATATAATACTAATATTCATGTTTAGAAATTATAAAAATATTACATTAGAAATGCATGATGTTGTTTAGGAAGTGAACAAAAACCAACACACAGTTTTATTCTGTCACTTTAACAGAGAGTATCCAGAAACATTTCAGGAGGCATTACTTTCAGAGCAGCCCTCTTATATTTACAAAACAAGTGAGCAATTTCTTGTGCATCACCACCCAGGAACTGATGTCCAGTCAGTCCTTCTACAGCACTGTGGCCAACTCTTCTCAGTTTTAGAGTTTTTTCACATGATGCCACATAGTATGGAGTATTTCTTTGGCCAGTTTAGGTCAGATATCCTGGTTCTGTCCCCTCCCGGCTCCTTGTGCTTCCTTAGCCCCTCACTGTCAGGACAGCGTGAGGAGCTGAAAAACCAAAATGTCCTTGGCTCTGTACAGTACTGCTCAGCAACAGCTAAAACATGGGTGTATGATCAACACTGTTTTTCTCCTAAAGCCAAAACACAGCATCATACCAGACACTATGAATAAAAAAATAAAAATAAAAAAAAAGAAAGAAAAAATCAACTCTGTGCCAGCTAAAACCAGGACATTATGCAATGCAGCACTCACACCGGCCTTCCGGTAGAGTTATTAATAATTGCAGTTCTAGCATAAATCAAATGTGCTGGAATTATTCCTATAACAGTAGCACAAAGAAGCATCTACAATTTACAGCAAGCCTCCCTTACAAGACACCAGATAGCATCTTAGAAAATTAAAGTTTAAACAGTCATTTCAGACCTAATGTGTGTTAGAGAAGTCACCACATTAAAGTCCATTCTTTTTCATGAAGTATGCAAAACTCATCATGACTAAAAAGTGAAATAAGAACAGCCTGCTTTCTAAAAGAGGTCTGTGTTATTCTCAGACCTCTCATCAGCACCAGGACCAGTAACCAGGAAGTACTTTCTTTTAAATGACCACCACTAGCTCCTACATTCCTGTTTGTCTGGAGCAGTAGGTGGTGATGGGAGAGACAAGAAGTCCCCCTGCTGTCCTCTGCATGCCTACTCCTTACACATTGCTAAGAGATAGCCCCAGCACTGCATGAGTGAGAATGTGTTAAAAACACTATTTTAAAGAGAAACGTCCTCTGAATGAAAATGGCCATTACCACCGTCTTCTAAGTTGAAAAATGAGGCATGTCAAGCATCATGGGGTAGAACCTGCTTGAAAGCGGGGATTAGGCAAAATAAGGTCTGAGCTACATCTGCCCACTCTAATTCCCTGTAGAGGAGAAGTGCAGATGAACCTCTGCCAACTTTTATGTTCCTGAAACACCGTCAGGGCAGGAGACCAGCAGTGACAGCAAGCTGCCTAACAGCTGCTCACTGGCTTCAGATATGGAGAAGGCAAAAGCAACCAGCCCCAGGTGAGGGTCAAAGGCCCCTGTTTCAGTTATCTAGATGCCTGCTGCCTTCTATATTCCAAATAATATTGTGCATCGTATGCATTAAAAGGGCCTGAATCAATGGTTTTTAAACGTCTTTAAACTAAGTACCCTGCTCTTCCTTCTGTAGTTCAGTAAAATATACAACAAGGTGCATTTGAAAATCTATTTATTAACAAGTGATTTAGCACTGGAAAAAAGTCTTTAAAAATAGAAATAGTGTGTTTATGTTCTTGTACTGGAGCAAAATAAAACACAACAGTTACTGGAACTACACTCACGTAAACCAAGTGCGGGACATTTCATCTCCTCGCAGAGACAGCACCAGACATGAGTTTGTACCTTTTTATGAACATAAGGGTAGTTCCTGTGGGTTTTCTAGGCTGAGGTCTGGGATTTACCTGTTCTCCCTAAAATGAAAATATACTCCACAACTTCTAACATCAAATGTAGTAAGGTCATTTACTATACTAATCCAATAGTAAATATTAATACTTTAATACTATAGTACTAATAATGTTGCTTACTCCCTCAGTTCTCAAACTTGCCTTCCTCATCCTACTTCCTTTCTTCATTTTCTAAGAGTATTGATATTATTATAATTAAAAGCCTTCATTTCAACTGCATATATGACTGAGCTTTACCAATTGCATTTTTTTTCTCATCCAGAAATAAAAACACCACTAAGTGATTCCAGAAATCAACTGCTTTACTTCATCAATATATAACTTATATATATATAAGTTATATATATAAGTAATAATATAATATAATATAACTTATATATATATAAGTTATATATTATATAATATATAAATCATCAATATATAGCATCCGTTAGAAAATTCTGAATGCTCTACATCCCTACAGATGTCCTTCATATTGCTACAGCTTTTGGATAATCCTTAATGAATAGTGTAGTATCAACTAACCATCTGCTTTGTGTTGCTATTAATATTTTCCCAATTGTTCTGTAGAAAATTACAGTATATAATTACACATCCAATTACACAACACGTAATAATCATTTCTGTTAACAGAATGACCCAAGATGATCCTCTGGAAACCTGAAACATGTACCAAATGTGGGCACAGTAAAAAAAAAAAAAACCACTTTGATTAACAGAAATACTTTCTGTACTTGCTAAGGAAAGGGTACTTATATCAGGCCTGACAGTGACTGATAAGAGGGAACCTTTAGGAAATAAATTTGGGGAATCAAAGTTCTGAAAATGCTGTTTCTAGGATGGTTATTTAAAATGTATCTAGAATCACATCTGCAATTGCATAGCGTCTATTATTACCAGGATGGAACAAACACTGTTATTCATTTAATACTTGATATTAAAACAAAATGAAATCTAATGTAGTACACCATCTGACCAAACATCAGAGAAGAGTGTGGAATCAAAGACTTTACTTGAGCTGTTGGTGGTGTTATCCCTTGAGTATCTCCAATAATTGCACCAGGCTTACAGAAGGAACAGCCTAAAGCTTTGCGGACAGTGCAGAACACATGGAGCTAATCTTTGTAAACTGCAATGTATTTCTGATCCGAGCAAGCTGTTAACTCATGCTCCAACTGTGTCAACAGAAAAGCCTATGGCAGATTAAGAAAAGCAGCAAAGTTCAGCACTGTCTTCTATGTCAAGCAAGTATAATACAAAAATAGCAATCTAAAATAGTAAGACAGGTATCATCAATTATGCATAAATTGAGCAAGGTCTTGTTTTTTTCTTTCCTTTTCACTAATTCTTTCCTGAGATGCAGCAGCATATGATCATTAAGATCATTTGCCGTTATCAAAGTTCAAGGATGGAAGCTTTCAGGTCTCTGTTAGGTGTGTGCATTCCCTAGCATGCTCTTCTTTCTATACTTAGCTGGAATCCAACTGAGCAAATAGACTGTATGTGCAAGAGAAGAAAGAAATCAGGCTTTTAGTGTTACAGCTTTTCCCCACACCAGCTGGGGAGAAAGAACATCTAACATAGAAAAAAATATATATATATATATAAAACATTCCAGATAATCTACTTACTAAGAATGTGTGTAACAGCTTTAAAAAAAAAAAAAAAAAACACACACACAACACTGAGGTTTAGATGTAATCAACATTTGCTAAACACTTATGCCATAATATATAATCTGTAAAGTTCAAGAAGTAGGGAAAATAAATTAACTCATAAGCCACTTAACTCTCTTTTCAGCAGTGTTTACTCAGCATGAGAACACAGCAAACAAAATTAGCTTAATAATGGGAACTCGGTCCAGCCTGACATAAGTATTTCTATACAGTAAAAGCAGCAGATTCAGGGAAAGTATCCTGTAACCCCCAGCCCAGTGTTTGCATGCCACATAGAAATCAGAAAACCTGAAATTCTCTGGGACTTTGCCACTTCCTATTATGACACAGAAGGAAGAGATGCCATGCAAAGGGACCCGGACAAGCTCGGGAAGTTAAGCCAAATCAGGAGGGTTGTCCCCTTCTGCCATCATGAGGCCACAGCTAGAGGACTGCACCCGGGGCTTCCAGCACAAGAAAGATGTGGAGCTGCTGGAGCAGATCCAGAGGAGGGCCATGAAGATGATCAGAGGGCTGGAGCACTTCTCTTACAAAGACAGGCTGAAGGACCTGGGTTTTCTCAGCCTGGAGAAGAGAAGACTCTGGGGGGATCCCATTGTGGCTTTCCATTACTTAAAAGGAGCTTATAAGCAGGAGAGAGAATGACTTTTTAGACAGAATCACAGAATGGCTTAGGTTGGAAGGGACCTTAAATATCACCCAGCCCAACCCCCCGCCATGGGCAGAGCAGCCACCCACCAGACCAGGCTGCTCAGGGCCCCATCCAACCTGGCCTTTAATGCCTTTAGGATGGGGCATCCACAGCTTCTCTAGGCAGCCTGTGCCAGCACCTCATCACCCTCTGAATAAAGAATTTTTTCCTAACATCTGAGCTAAAATTCTTCTCTTTTAATTTAAAACCATTCCTCCTTGTCCTACCACTATCAGACCATGTAAAAAGTCTGTCTCCCTCCTGCTTGAAAGCTCCTTACACGTACTGAAAGGCATCAGTGAGGTCTCCCCTGAGCTCAGCTCCCTCAGCCTGTCTTCATAACAGAGGTGCTCCAGTCCTCTGATCATCTTCATGGCCCTCCTCCAGACCCACTCCAACGGCTCTGCATTCTTCCTGTGCAAACATGGTCTGCTTGTGATAGGGCAAGCAGGAATGGTTTTAAATTAGAAGAGGGAAGATTTAGATTTGATGTTAAGGTTCTGTGTAAAATCTTCATCAATGACCTGGATGATAGGCAGAATACGCATCCTGGGATGGAAAAGTAAGGCGAGCACGTCACAGGAGGCGACATTTCTCCTCTGCACAGCTCCGGTGAGATTCATCGAGAGTGTTTTGTCCACTTCTGGGCTACCTAGTACAAGAGAGACCTAGACATACTGCAGTAAGTCCAGTGAGCTCTACTCACTGCTAGTGAGGACCTAACTCTGCTAGCCTGTCCCATGTACAGTCTACTGCTGTCTTGCTTAAATTGAAAGACAGGCAAATGATCTTCTTTCCTGCTGTTCTTTGGGTTTCTATCATATCTTGAAAGTTTTCAAATGACCAGAACTCTCTGGCAATTGATGCTAATGTAGATGATTATTCATATAACCTCAAGAACCACCTTAGCTGTATCCTTCAAGAACGAGAACCAGTGCTCACAATGATTAGTACTTTAGTAGGGACTAAACGTATGCACACTCTCAGTACAAAAATTGTAAACTAAATATGTAGCCTACCTCCACAGGATAAAAAAACCTCTACTCAAACTTGTAGATAGGCCCTTGTTGGAAAGTAGACTACACAGTTGAACTGAATGAATTCCTCAGAAGTCATTCATATACAGGCATCATATACAGACATCAAAGTGTCAAGAAAATCTTGCACCAACAAAGGAATGGGTTTAGATTTGATACTTAAAAGTACAATTTGTAATCCAACCAAAATCCTTCAATCTGTGTAAATTCTTCAGAATCAAACATCCCAACATTATGCAGTATATATGCTAGTAATTTTTTTAAAAGACAATATGTATCATGAACACTTACTGCTGTTTCCTGTGTACCTGTCAGTGTATCTTCACATACTGTTTAAAGAGAAAAAATATATATAAATATGTCACCCCAGTCTGCTATATGTCTGGTCTTAATGTTGTACTTTACCATTCAGTTATTCTACAGATATCTTTGTATCAGACACAATTTTAAAGTGCATGTCACTATAGAACGTGTACAACAAAAGTAACAAAAGTTATCCTAGAACAAAATGTGAAATGCCACCAAGAGCACTTGCTAACTTCTCTGTGAAAATCTTTTGATCAAGTAAAATTGAAGGTTTGAGGCAAGCAGAAAGAGTAAAATCCTGACTGCCACCCTGACAGCATGGACATTAAGCCAACATGATGAGGAAGAAACAGACACCAAATGCAATGTTTGTGTAGCAGCATTAACTACAATTGTTTTCATTTAATCTATGTAAATTATAAATGTTTTTAGCTGTGTGATCTACTTTCAATGCTATAGAGAAACTCCAGTATTTGAGTTTTATTGAGTTAATTAGCAGCCACTGGATAACAAAGTATTCCTTACCTAAGTATGTCTAAATTTCATAAACTGGATCTTGAAGCAGACTAACAAGAGCCCTACGGCCACCCCTCATTCAGCCTGTCTAAGGCTGCAGTTGATGTTACAAGGCTAATGGAAGCAGCAGTATCCTCTGGTGACTGCCAGTGACCTTGGGGGATCTCTGGGGGACAGAAAGATTTTGAGGTGCACACTTAATCCTCTAGAGCTATAGGAGTATAGCTGTGTTTGCCTATTTAATATTGAGGTGTGCTTTTTGGATGATTTGATTTTGAGGTGTGCTGCTTGCAGATGACACCAAGCTGAGCGGTGCAGTCGATACATTGGAAGGAAGGGAAGCCATCCAGAGGGACCTGGACAGGCTGGACAAGTGGGCCCATGAGAACCTAATGAGGTTCAACAAGGCCAAGTGCAGGGTGCTGCACTTGGGCCAGGGCAATCCCAGGTATTTATACAACCTGAGGGAAGAAGTACTTGAAGGCAGCCCTCCGGAGAGGGACTTGGGGGTCCTGGTGGACGAGAAGCTGGACATGAGCCAGCAGTGTGCGCTGGCAGCCCGGAGGGCCAACTATGTTCCGGGCTGCATTAAAAGAGGAGTGGTCAGCAGAGAGAGGGAGGTGGTGGTCCCCCTCTACTCAGCTCTTGTGAGGCCCCATCTGGAGTACTGTGTCCAGGCCTGGGGCCCCCAGCACAAGAAGGACATGGAGCTCTTGGAACGAGTTCAGAGGAGGGCGACCAAGATGATCAGAGGGCTGGAGCACCTCTCCTATGAGGAAAGGTTGAGGGAACTGGGCTTGTTTAGTTTGG
>NC_034410.1:72320088-72339569 GCF_002078875.1 Numida meleagris | reverse complement strand
ACATTTTTCCTAATGTTCAGTCGGAACTTGCTGTGTTTGTGCCCGCTGACTCTCCCCTGACACAGCTCCATGCCGTTCCCTCGGGCCCTGCCGCTGTCACAGAGAGCAGAGCTCAGCGCTGCCCCTCCGCTCCCTGTGAGGAGCTGCAGCCGCCATGAGGCCTCCCCTCAGCTCCTCTGCTCTGCGCTCAGCAAACCAGGGACCTCAGCCGCTCCTCATGGATATTTCACCATCTTTGTAGCCTTCCTTTGGACGCTAATAGTAGAACATAAAGTTCTTTTTGTACTGTGGCACCCAAACCTGCACACAGTGCTCAAGGTGAGGCTGCACCAGTGCTACGCAGAGCTGGGGACCCTTCGTTCCTTGTGCAGCACCCGGCTGATACATCTATCTCAGAGCTGGCAGCACACGATCCCACCAGTCGACCTCCACCGAATTTCTGGTGCCCCGCAGCCTGCCCACCCTGCCCCGAAGCTCCATGCCCAGGCTGAGCGGCTCTCCCTGGGCGCACCTCCCAGCGGTGCACCGTCGCAGCCTCAGACGCAGAAATCCTCGCGGATGCAGAGGACGCGCGCTCCTGCCGGCAGGACGCCATGCCTAGAGCTCCCGCCCACGTGATGACCGCCCTCCACGAGCATTCAGCCTCCTCATTCGTTTAAGCCTTGAAGGTGGGGATTTGTCAGAGGGCAGGAGAAAGGATTTTGGTGTGGAGTCTCCAGTCACCTCGGCGCTTTCGTGAGGTGTGAATTGCTCTCCCCGTTTTCATAAGAAGCTGCAGTGAAGCAGTGCAAGGAGGTAGGGTTAATGAGCGAGGCGTTTGTTGCTCAGGTGGCCTATATAAGCGGGGCCGATGGCTGGGAGCACACTAGGTTCTGAGGGCAGCAAAAGGGAAAGGAAGATATCACATCAGAATGAGAACCAGTGCAGCTTGCCAGCACAAAGTGTGGGGGACACACAGGCCTGCCTCTCACCAACCCCAGGCCCGGTGCACTTAGAATAGCAGAGGAAAATCTTTCTTCAGCTGGGATTTGTAAACCAGAGCCATATACAGCTGTTCTGCAACTGCAGGTGAGGCACTTCTGCTGTGTGTAATAGGCTACCACCTAGTCAGCTGGTGGAAGTCGTGCTTCTTTAATTGTAGCCTCAAGTTGAGGGAGCTGTGATCCATTGTGATCCATTGGTCCTTTTCAACCCAAGCCATTCTATGATTCTATTAAACAGGAGGGGGATCGATTGTTTGTGAGGGTGGATAGTGATAGGACAAGGGGGAATGGTTTTAAGCTGAGACAGGGGAGATTTAGGTTAGATATTAGGAGGAAGTTTTTCACACAGAGGGTAGTGACGCACTTGAACAGGTTGCCCAGGGAGGTTGCGGATGCCCCGTCCCTGGAGGCATTCAAGGTCAGACTGGACGTGGCTCTGGGCAGCCTGGTCTAGTGGTTGGCGACCCTGCACTTGGCAGGGAGGTTGAGACTCGATGATCTTTGAGGTCCTTTTCAACCCAGGCTATTCTATGATTCTATGATTCTATGATTTATAGTATATAAATGTATGAAAAAATACAACTTCACACTGCCGGGACCAAACACAACCTACTTTTTGTGGGTTTACTAGTGTATGTGATTCAAGGATACTTGCCAGTTCCTTTTATGGTATAAAAATATTTTAAGAACTCTAACATGCTTCTGTAGGTGTTATTCAGTGTACTTGCACAGCAAGATTTGCTATCACCAGATCCAGAGAGTAACCATAAACATCTCTTAGAACTTCTATAAATCTTTGAAGTTTTGTTTCCCACATACGCAAATATTTTGTTTGGTTCCAAGCACATCTAAATTGAAAATTCAAAGCGAAAACATAGATCTTCACTTGAAACAGAACATGTAAACTTCAATGTTGTACAGAGATAACTGAACCACGTGACATCCTAAAATGATCTCAACAGACAGATTTATGACTCTAGGCTATCTAACCTGCCCTGCTTTTGCAAGAGAAGGGTAAAATTGCCCACAGTATTAAAACTCTTAAAACTATGTATATTCCTGGAATATTATTGCTTGTAATAATATTAATAATTAATAATATAATATAATATAATATAACATAATATAATTATAATTATTAATATTATAATATAATTATAATATTAATATAATAATTGCTTGTAATAATGTAAGGCACTGGTAATTAATAAAGACTTATTCTATGATTTTTGCCACACCTATACGTGTCTGTGATTTTTCTGATGCTAATTCCTACCGTTATTCTTTCTGAACAAAACTACTTTATTCCCATATATCATTTGAGGTAAAAACAAGTATTAGAGATTATTAAGTGGAGCTGAACATTTTTTCCTCCTGTATTCCTTACACAGCATCTTTCATCAATCATTTTAAAACACTACTGAGAGAAAAGAGAATCATCATGTCAGCAACACTTCTTTAATATATGTACTAAAAAGATTTACTCCCAACAACATTAAGAATGTATTATGCTTTCAGACATTATTTTGAACAAGCAATCACATTCCATACAATGTCATGGAGAAATGATAGCTGAAACACACTATCCCAAACCATTTCCCTTTCTCCAAGGTCACCTCAGTGAATTAGTTCTGATGTGGGGGTGTACATAGAAAGCACATACAGTGGGAATCCTTTCCATTCTTCTCTTTCCATTGAGATTCTCAGATGTATACAGAATCTGAATATGCCCCCCCAAAAATGGCATAATTTAAGCAGATCTATAAACATCATTACAGCCTAGCAATCATGTAAGGATATGAGGGACCCACACATACATGTGAAGTTAGAGCCTGAACTTGCCATAGTTTTTCTGACCAGTGCTTTAATAAAACATTTACAACTGAGGAGTAATGAACATCATGAAAATAAGGTGTATTTTAAAATGTTAAGGTGAAAAACAAATCTCTAAAAGTTTCTAAAGATCCAGTGAAAGCAGTTCAAAAAAGAGAGAACAGAGACAAGGATGCACCGCAAAGCTAAAACAAAAAGCTCTTAATGCTGGAGATAATTTAGACAGGAATAGGAAACTATTCTGTTCATAAGTAGTTTCTTTCAAAACTCCACCAAACATCTGTCATATGCTGTTTTTTTTTTGTTTGTTTGTTTGTTTTTCCCAAATCATTTCCCAACTGGAAAACAGGTCCAGAACAATGTTTTACTTTAGTAAGTCTTGAGTAAAGAAAGAAAATGTGTTAGAAGAAATATATTCTATGGCCTTCTAACTATGAACACAAAGTCAGGCAGGGATGTGTTTTGCCTTTGCAGTAATAGAAAATGCCATTATATTAACTTCTAGAAAATTTCATTTTTCAGATTTGTCTTTGTTTTCTGCTGTATAAATAATGATCATCAATACAGTGATCACTCTAATTTTTGTTCCTTTTCTTTTGACTTAGAAAGGTCAACAACTGTAGGAAGACAATGAAGAAACCAATTTTCTTTGACGGCAGTAAGGACATTTTACTGGAGGAACCGAATCCTCTAGAGAATACTTTGCCAAGACTTAGTTTATTTATGTCAAAATGTAGCTTCCAAAGTCTGTACGTTGATAATTAAAATCCTGATTTGGTTTTCAGGTGCTGTACACAAAGCAGTTTCCAGTGAAGTACCAAGACCTACTCCAAAAAATCATATTTAGCCATAAACATTGCTGCCTTCTCTTAATAGAACTTTGCTCTCAGTACAAACTATAAAATCTTTTTATTTCTTCTTTTGTTTCCCTATCATTTTAAGTAGCATCTGTATGGGGATGGATAAGGTTAATAAATAAGAAACGGTTTGAGATTAGAGATAGCATCCTTGCATTTGGAAAATATTTATTTCCTTCCTGTCTCGGAAACAGACATTTGTGTTTTTTTGTTCTCCATCTGTAACTGCCCTTGCCTACCTTGAAGATATGATATTCATACAATATTGATATTAAATGGCTAAAATCTACATAATAAATAAGCAAAATATTACCAGCAGAATAGCATATAGCATTTTTAATTAAAAGACAAACAAAATCTAAGGATTCACACCAAAATCTTCTTATAGTTGCTCTTTTCCAATACTAATAATCCAAGGAGACATCTACAAAAAATTTGCAAACACAAAAACAAATGTACTGAATAAAGGATTCATAAGACAAATCATTTAAATGGCAAGAGAGATTTCACTAAGCTGGATAGGTTGCTTTTTTTTTTGTTTGTTTTCTTTTTAACCTTAATTTCTACTTTCCCTAAAACAAGACCTGCTTTACTTCACAGAATTTAAAAAGTGAGAAAAAATTATTAATAGATGTAGTCAAAGCAGTCTTCTTAAATTTCATCCAACCTGAAATGCACAAATATGCATTTGAAAGTGATATTTTATAGGAAAATATTGATCTGACATATGAAAATGAAATATTATCACTTTTGTCTCTGTAGGAGGAAAAACTCTTTAAAAAAAAAAGTCTATCTGCAGTTACTGAAGAATAGCTTTGTGTAAATGTACAAATTGTACACCAAAAATCTCAAAATCCTCACATTTAAATTTCATATGCAAACTTTATAATGCACAAAGAAAGGGCTATTTATATCAATTCAGGCTTGAAAAATTAGGAGACAAGCTCTGAAATAATTTAAGGCTGTTAACAAATATTACTTTGTCACTGAATAACATTTCATAAGCTAAAGCTAAACATGCTTGGCTGCTATACTAGAAAAGACCTGAGGAGCTACAAAGGAGATGGACTGGAAAAAATATTTTCAAAAAATAGAAAACCATAATTTTCCCAATGCAAATTTTATAGTGGTTAGGAGAGTGGTAACTACATAGGTGTCACTAATAATTAATGTACATTCTTAAGACAAAAATAATTTGGAAATAATGTCAAATCTTCATAATATGTGGTCATGGTAATTTCATTTATATTATGCAGCAATTAACAATTAGTTTTCTGATTTGAAAGTAATAGTCTGGAGCTGATACTTCTCTTCATAGCCTTAAACTCTATGAACAGTTCACTCCCACGCCTGAGCAAAATGAAAAACACAAAGCTTGATCCAGAATCTCTTGTGGTGCATCTGAGTCTTTTCATAAAGATCACTGAAAATCATCATACATTCCACATCAAGTCTGAGGGTAAAGCTTTATAGGTCAATGGAATAAACAAACTTTAATCTAAATTTCCCACATGGGGCAGATTCTGAAAGTATTCACCGCTTGCAATGGAAACATAATTCTCTCTGATCCAGAAAAACCTTTCCATTCCCCAGATTACATTCATGTAAGAGCCAGCTGAACCCACCTCTCACTGTAACTCAAAGATAACTGTCCTGAATTCATACAGCAGGATTTTTGCATCTGTCACTAAAATTGCTCAGCAAAAGAACTTCATATTCTTCTTGCAAAAGTCTGAGAGGTGCACACAGAATGTAACGGACTTAGCATGATAAGAAAATCACCTGCCAAGCTTAAATCCTCCCATCAACAAACTCTGTAGATGATTACTGCAAAGTAGCTGAGTCAATAAATCACTTTTAATATTTGTGAAATAACCACTTTATAGGAAGTTATTAGAGGATTCCCAGGTACACCAGCCCTGACTGTCATGCCTGGAGGTCAATCAATTACAAATGCAAAGTATGTATTTCAGAATACTGAAGGACAAGAATAATATTATTCTTACGTACTATATAACATTAGTCTTTTAATATGCATATTTATAAGACTATGTCATATTTCATCTACATTTAAACTATATCCACCCTACAGAATGTTCTAAGAAAAATTCACTTCACTCATACTGCAACTAAGTTTCAAGGGCTTCAAAGTGTTTATTTCCTCTCAAACACGTCATTATTTTCACGCAAAGCAAAGCATAGGCTGTCAAGTGAACAAATGAAATATGTAATTTTAGGCCCTTTTATAAAGAAACTTGTGAACAGGCTATCTTCCCAACAGATTTCCAACAAACAGCTAACAGGAATTAAAATTATAGCTATAGTCTGATCCTCTGTCTTACAGTGGAGTCTTACAATGAAACTCACAGAACAGTCACCCCCTTCAGTCCATCTCTAAGTAGAAAGCAACAACAACACACATCTATCAACATATCTCTGACTATAATTTTGACAGTTTTGATAGTAAAGCCCCATCAGGTTTATCAGGATGCTGTTGATATTGCAGTTAACAATGTATAAAAATTTATGCCTCCATTACTTCAGGATGAAGAACTATCAGTGAAGTTACTTATCTTAGTTGGCATACACATAGCTTATACTCCCTTACTGACATAATGTAAGTATACATCACTGTTCACATACTTCAGGTACATTAGAAGAAAATCCATTTAATTTGCATAAAAGTATGAAGGGCTGGAGACAAGATACAGTATAATTGCTGCAGTTAAAAAGATACTTGTATAAATCCTACAGAAAGTTGTTTGCTTTTCATAGTCATATAAACCTTTAGTTTGTATTTGTTATATCATTGGATCTCAGAATTCCTGGCAAATGAACAGCATCAGAATATTTTGTCCAGATGAGAGTGCATCTCTCAGCTCAGTGGATTTACAACATAAAAAAAAATAAACAAACCAAAAACCCAGATCCTCCTCTAAAATCCAAATCAGTCTTAATTACCACTGGGAGTTTATTTATTTATATCCTTAAATATTCATAAATTTTGACTAGGAGCAGAATATGCCTACTGATACAAATATTAATGACTATGAATGCTTACTGCAGGCACACTCGGAGGTTAACTAAGGTTATGGTTTTTTTTATTTTTTTATTTTTTTAAAAATATTACAGTTAAATGACAAAGCAATATTAAGGCTCTGACTCTGCTTCCAAAAAGGCATGAATTCTTTTAATGAAAATGAAGAACATGGTTTCCACTGAACAATGTTCTTATATAACAAAAGCATTTGTCATACAAAAAGCTTTTAGCAATTGCTTTCCTTTAACAAATGTGCACAACAAAAAAGAACCAAAGCAAAGAAACAAACAAAAAAAACCCACAAGAAATATCCACAAACCTAGCACTGTGAGGTTGGTCTTGCTTCCATTTATTTTAAGACTCTCCATAAATAATGAATAAATCTCTTTTTTTTTTTTTTTTTTTTTTTTTTTTGAGTGGAGTTCAGATAAACTCTAGAAACATCTGCAATGCTTATCCATCATACTCTGAATACAACCCATTCCTGGAAGTCAGGGGGGAAAACTCAGGAGCTCCAGATAGGAGTTTTCCTATATGCTTTTCCTCATTTCTGCCAGAAATACACTGATAATGCTGCATTTCTAAGTTCCTATTTAGTTGCTCAGAAATACAACCAAACCTGTATGTTCAAGAAATGTGGGAGATATTAAAATTAAAATATTCTGAATATTTGTTTTATACTCATGTCACTTTTGACCTCCGCTCAACTCAGGGATCAGGGAGATCCAGGGACTTGTCCAGTCAAATTTACTCTACCTTTAAGGCTGCAAATTCCAACCACACTGGGAAATCTGCTCCAATATTTGATTGCTGTCATTAGATTTTCTTTTTCTCACCAAAATTTCTCACATTCCAGCTCATTGTATTTTGCTTTATTGCCGTGCATTACTGAGAAGAATCCAGTTTCATCTTCTCTATACTCTCCTATTCAGTAGCTGAAGACAGCAGTAAGATCTTTACATAGCCTTATCTTCTTAGGGATAAAAAGTACTTTTAACATCATCTCAGTAGCTTGTCCTTGAAGTTGCTTCACTACATCAATGTATTTTCTGACATGGGGTGCTCAAACTGGACACAGTACTCCACATGCAGTCTCAAAAGTGCTTAGTAGAAAGGAAAAATTACTCCCCTCACCCTGCCAACTACTTTCTTGCTTGTACAATGCAGAATACAGTTGGCCTTCTTTGCACAACTCTCTTTAGTAGGACTCCCGTGACCTTTTCTTCAAAGATGTTTTCTGTCCTGCTGGCACCAAGCCTGTACTGCTGCATGGTACATTATTCCACCCCAGATGCCAAGACTTAACATTTGCATTTGCTGAGCTTCTGTCAGCTCATTTGGCCTGTCTGTAAATGTTCTTCTGCAATCTTCATGAGAGTGCAGTTCACCTAATTTTCTAGGTCATTATTATAGACATTAAAACAGCACTTATTCTACCTGCAGTCCTTGAAGGACACCAATAGTCACTGGTCCCCAACTGGACTTCTTACCACTGATCACGACCTTAGGATCCTTCTGGTTCAGTCAACCTTTGCAGTTTGTATCTCACAAATTTGGCTGTAAGAATCGTAGAATCACCAATGTTGGAAAAGACCTCCAAGATCATCTGGTCCAACTACCCACCTATCACCAATATTTCCCACTAAACAATGTCCCTCAGTACAACTTCTAAATGTTTCTTAAACACCTCCAGTGTCAGTAACTCCACCACCTCCCTGGGCAGCCTGTTCCAGTGCCTGACCACTCTTTCGGAGAAGAATTTTTTCCTAACGTCCAACCTGAATCTCCCCTGGAGCAAACTGAGGCCATTCCCTCTAGTCCTATTGCCAGTTACATGGGAGAAGAGGCTGACAACCACCTTGCCACAACCTCTCTTCAGGTAGCTGTAGAGACCGATAAGGTCTCCCCAGAGCCTCCTCTTCTCCAGACTACATAATCCCAGCTCCCTCAGCCACTCCTCATAAGACTTGTGCTCTAGCCTCCTCACCAGCTTTGGTGCCCTTTTCTGAACACACTTCAGGGCCTCAATGTCTTTCTCGTAGTGAAGAGCCCCAAACTGAACACAGTACTCAAGGTGCAGCCTCACCAGGGCTGAGTACAGAGGGGTGATCACTTCCTTAGTCCTGCTGGCAACACTATTTCTGATACAAGCCAGGATGCCATCAGCCTTCTTGGCCACCTGGGCACACTGCTGGCTCATGCTCAGCCGAGCATCGACCAGTATCCCCAGGTCCATTTCCTCTACTCAGTCCTCCAGCCACTCTGCCCCAAGCCTGTAGCATTGCCTGGGGTTGTTGTGGCCAAAGTCCAAGACCCAGCACTTGGTCTTGTTGAGCTTCATTCCTTTGGCTTCAGCCCAGCGATCCAGCCTGTTCAGATCCCTCTGTAAGGCTTTCCTAACCTCAGGTAGATCAACACTTCCAGTCAACTTGGTGTCATCTGCAAACATACTGATGGCACACTCAATCCCCTCATCCAGGTAATCAATAAAGATATTGAACAGGACAGGCTCCAATACCAACCCCTGGGGAACACCACTCATGACCGGTCACCAGTTGGATTTAATTCCATTCACCACCACATAATAATATTACAGGATATAGTGTTGAAAGTCTTGCTAAAATCAAGTTAAACAACTTCCATTCCCATTCATCATCCTTCAGAAAGGACACTAAGGTTGGTCAGCCATGGTTTGCCCTCATTAAATCAATGCTGATTGCACACATTCACTGCCTTATCTTTCATATCTTTAGAAATGGCTTCTGAAAGGATTTGCTCAGTAGCTCGCTAAGGAACTTTCAGAAGCTGACCAGCCCCAAGTTACCTGGCTCCTTCTTGAAGATGGCTATGGCTTTTGCCTTTTTCCAGCCATCAGATATGTTCCTTGATCATCACAACCTTTCAAAGATGAGAGCAGCCTCACAGGGACATCAGGCAACTTCCTCGGCCCCCTCAGTCAGATACAGCCTACTTGGTCCTATGACGTTGGGTATGTTTATTTAACTTAAGAACTACCTAGCTCTGTCCATGCCTGTAGAGAGTAATACCTGACACCCAGTCTCTGCTGGGTTCTCAGGAACCTGAGAAGTCTACACACCTGGGTAATACCTCTGTAGGAGGCATTCAGGAAGCCCATCTCATCTTCCACCTTCTGCGTGTTTTCTCATTTTACCAGTGCTCAGGCAAGAGCCTCCTGTTCATCTGTGCTGGCTTTCTGCACACCAGTGTGATCCACTGTAACTCTGATTAGGTTGTCCTTTAAGGTCAAACAGATACCCCAGGTCCTTTAGTCCTCCAGTGCAGACCTCTACAGGATTCTGCCCAGAAGATTCTGAAACAAGACAAAATTTGTTCCCCTGAAGTCCAGGTTTGTAATTCTATTTGTCTTACTCATTTTTTCTTTTAGAATTTTAAACTCTACAGTCACAGTCACTGCAATTAAATCTGCTGCTGACTTTCACATTTGTAGCCAGTTCTGCCATTTCTGTGAATAACAGGTCTGCAGAGCACCTGCCCTTATTGGTTTATTAATCACTTGTGTCAAGAAGTTGTCTTCAATGCATGACAGGAATCACTTGTTTTGTTTGCACTTTGTCATGTCATGCTGCCCTTCCAAGTAGATAACGAGGTTGTTTTAATCACCTACGTCATGACAATTCCTGAAGTTGCTCATCTGCTTCCTCTGTTTGGTCATGTTATTTGAAGCAGATGTCTAACACTGCGTTACACTGGCCTGTCTCATGAGTCTTACTCACAGCTCTTGAATGGCTCACCCTCTGCACCAATGCAAAACTTTGTGTGTATGAACCACTCCTTTGTCCAAAATTCTATGGTCACTTTTACATAATTATTCCACCATAAAATGACACAGTGATCACTCCTTTGGGAAATAAATATTTAGGTACTAAGGAACTTGCCTGCAACTCAAGGACTGTAGCAGTTTCCAGTGCATTTTTGTAATTCAAGTTAATGATTTTAATCCTTAACTTCAGTAAAGAACAATAACTTCAGTTTTGAGGTTTGTTTTCCTAGTACTTTGACATCCACATTTTATATACACCTTTTTTATTCACAGATGTAAGAGTTGCATACATTTGACATATTTGTGTTTCCTCCTACGTATAAGTAAAAGATCTGTTTCAAATAATACTCATTTCATCTAAACTAGTTTAATAAATCCTACCAGGTATATCACTTATCTGAATGAATTGGTCTTTCAAAATTGATTACTGCACTTTGTTTTCATTTATTAACTTGCTACCTTTGAGTGGCATGTAGATAGTCTGCTATAGAATTAAAAAAAAAAAAGTTTGTTTTTTAAGAAAATAGTTTTTAGTACTCATATACAACTAGGAAGATAGCTTTGGATTACTACATAGCAAGTAAAGAAATAATAAGCAGTAATACATAAACAGACTACTATATAATTATACTGTCTCACACTTCATGTCTATACAAGCATTCTACTGTGAGAAGTGTAGTAAAGAACAGTACATTTTTACTCACTTTTATTTCATTTTACACATTAATTAAATATTGCTGATGCATTCAATCACAGAAATATGACTCATCAAGAATAAATTTTGTTTTGGTATTTCAAATTTAAGTAATTCTTATGGAAACTTAATACTGATAGCCCTTAGCACTAAACTAACAGAGGTCAGTTTCAAAGGAAAAAAAAAAGTTTTTTTTAAATAGTGAATGTTGACTTCTTTTAATTTGCCTTCTGAGCGTAGAGGGTACAGTGAGATAATATTTTCAATCTTTCATATGTGCCAATGGAAGCAGAATCCTGCTGATTTTCTTTTTACATTAAAGCTGGAATTCTAAAATAAATTGCTTGGCCCAGAAAGTGCAGCTTCAGAAAGCCCACAAAAACTGAAGAAGGCGGCACTGATGGAATGCTGTTCTCACTCTTTCAGAACAAACTGACTAGCCCACAGGCCAAATGATTCTCCTAAAAAATGTATTTTAAAATAATCATGAGAGATAATCAGTGACTGTATGGGAAAAGGTTGTCAAAGAGAAAATAAGCTTATATAAAGTATATAAACATGTTGCTCCTCTTTCTTCTTGCAATTGCTCTATAATTTATTTGCTGTTCATTCATTTGTACAGCTCTGTGTTTGCTATTTTATTGTATTCAGCCTCTGACAATCAAGGTCCCGGCCTGTATTGTGGATCCACATTTTACTGCTGTACAAACTATGGATCTGTGGACTGGGCTTTATAATGGGAGTGTCATGGGTTTATGACTTTTGTTATCAGTATTCTACATCATAACATCATGTAAAGCACTGGGAGTTAAAGAGTTAATGTTCCAGTTCCATGGACTGCTGATTTTCGTGGTACCTGGTTCTCAGAAGAGAAGAACTACACACCCCAGAGGACTTTTTGTTCAGAGGGAAAGATAAAACTGCTTGCGAGTCATGAGACGCTCTCTTTTTTTTGCTGCTCGTCTCGCAGTGTGTGCCCCCTAGCCATCTCACCTTCAGCTTTAGAGTAAGGCCTTCAATTTTGGACACTCCCTCTCTCAATTTATTTGATTTGTTAGCCTCAATTCCAATTATATTGTATTATATTGTGTTATCTTTCATTCTGATATCATATTTAGTAAATTAACTTTCCTCCTCAGATCGTTGCCACTGTTTTGTTTTTAGGCTCATCTCCCATCTCCCTACCCTTCCCCCTTTTCCCATTTCCCCTTTCCTGGGGCATGGGTCAATGGGTCCCCTGCCCATTTTTTTTTTTTTTTTTTTTTTTTTTTTGGGGGGGGGAGGCTGGTGGGCCTGTGGGCCAGCTGTCTCCCTGTCACAAACACAGATAGGTCTAGAGATAACTTCATGACAGGGAGCAAGGACAGTCAACATGACCACAGTTTTAACAGTGCACAAAATATACTATTACAACAGACAAGTTTGCTCTTGTCAACGGTTTATGGGCTGGTTCGGCCTGGTTCCGTGACGAATGGCGTGGGGGGCCCATGGACCCATGTTCCAGGAAAGGGAAAAGGGAAAAAAGGGTAGGGAGATGGGCCTGAGAGCAAAACAGCTGCAACAATCTGAGGAGGAACAAACTAATTTACTAAACAAGACATCAGAATGCAAAATAACACACTAAAATACAATATAATTACAATTTAAGCTGATAAATCCAACACAATGAGAGTGTCCAAAGTTAAGGTAGGCCTTATTCTAGTACCGATGGTCAGATGGCTGGGGAGCAAGATGCTGCTGGGATGAGAGACGGGCAGAAAGAGAGAGAACAAAGTCTCGTGATCTGCGAGTTTTTATCTTTCCCTCTGACCAGAAAACGGTAACAAGGTCACAAAGTCCCCTGGGAAATTCAGTAGTTCTTCTCTTTTGAGAATCAGGTACCTACACTACATGATGTTGTGACGTAGAATACCAATAACCGAAAATCATAAAACCATGACAACTCTGAATTCCAAACACATATCAGGTCAACTATATAGAGATCCTCTCAGGGAATCATTAATATTCTCAAGGGTATCCTTAGTGGGTGAGAAGGACAAAGATCACAGCTGCAGAAGCTGCACTGACTCAGGGGAAAGTGTGAGCTAGGGAGAGAAGAGTCCCTACAAGTTAGCTCCAGTAAAACTAGCACCGCAGCCATGACTAAAAGAAAACTGGCTTTGCGTGCTCATCAGTGGCTTTTTTTTTTTTTTTTTTTATGGAACTTGTTAAAGATAGCCACAACCAAAATACCTCATTGTGTTAATTGAGACCACAGATCATTCTGGTCACTTACAATGAACATAACTTGTATGACTTACCTACACAGTGGAAAGCAATGTGCCATAATAAATTCACAGTAAGATTAAAAAATGATCTGATGTGTACATTCCTTGATAAAACACGTTTATTTTTCAAAAAAAATACAGTTTCTCAGTCAGCAGGTTACTATGCATTTCTTTATGTATTTTTATACGTGGTTTATTTTATTTTGAGCATTTATCTATCTATATGTATACACGATAGCTATATGCTACATCAATTTTCATCTGTTTTCAATTTCAGATTGTATTCTTATTCCTGTACAAAGTATGTATTTCAACACCTGAAAATACTGTTTTCAGCAGTTACCTACTTCCTCCATGCAGACAAAACAGACAGTGCAAGGTCTGTATGTCTAGGCTGGACGGCTCACTTGCAGGGTAAGAAATCATATTAGATTTCATAGTGAAATTATATTATAAACACTTTTTTTTCCAGCTATGACAAATCATAAAGAGGTTCAGTTGGAACTACAGCAGTGCATTTGATCTGCAGCAACTGATGGTTAACTTAGCACATGCCCTGCTGTGGTTTTCACACCGGAAGATGCTGGATAGTGAAGGTTCCTCCTTGCTGCTGCCAGGGTTTGGGGCTTAAAATCAGGATCCTGAATCAGAAGTGGTTCCTTTCACTGAGATCTATCTTATGCCACTACAAACCTGTTCTTCATTATTCATTTCAGGAATCTGAACAAGCAACATAGAACCTTAAGCAAGTTAGTCAGTGACCCTTCCTGTCAGGGCATGCTAGCCCTAAGTACAAAGGCAGTGTGGGGTAACACGTGGGATCTGTTTTATGCTAGTATATATCAAAGTCCAGCACAAAAGATCTTCCTTATCTTCAGGCCATTTGAACAAATCTTTCATGTGTGAAATGTAAATGAAGTAAACAAATTCAAGCAGAGGATCTGTCAGTCTCTGACACCATCCTTACTGCAAAAGGATTGGTATTAACCACATCCTATAAGAACATCTCTGATGTCTCCGTGCTGGAGGCTTCTTGCTTGTTTGCTTCTTTAAATACCTCATCAAAAATAAAAAAAAGCTAATCACAGAAGAAACAGATTTCTATTTACTAATATTTTGGCTTTCACTGTATACAAATGCACATAATAATAATTGCACACAGACACTTAAATAGTAGCACGGGAAAAAGAAAAAAGGTAGTAAATAAGGGTCTGACAATGAGACTCAGGCTCCTACAAAATATCAGTAACACTCCTCATGCCTCAATATCATAATTATTTCCACAAGGTCTTAGATACAAGTGGAGAACAGCAGACTCTGAACAATCAATTAAATCAAAATGGAGTAGGTATGGTTCCTGTGATGGCCCTACCAAAAAGAGACAAGCACCTCTTCACTGAAGGGGAAGAGCAGTAACAAGGATACCAACGTAACAGCTGGAGTTTTGATGATTGTAATACAAGGAAAAAATGTCTTTTGTGGAAAACTACTTTTAAGGTTATGTGTATGCTTAAGCAATATGACTGGTGTGATTTGGGAATCATCTCTTTCTCTCTTTCTCTCTCTCTCTCTATATATATACAGATACATACGTATAGTCTGAGAATTCCAGTGCACTAGACAAACACAAGATGTTACTAAGAGTATTTTTAATAAGAGTACAAATAAAAATAGAAAAAAAAATAGTACGAATTTTATGAGTTGGTGGGAAAAAAAAAAAAAACAACAGTAGTAAATGTTGTGCCACTGCAATCAGTTTTTGTGACTGACTCAAATAACATTAGGTTTATATTCCTGCAGGGTTTTTTATACATTTATTTTTCTTCCCTTCAACTTCTAAACAATTATCTCCCAGCTTTTTAAAAACTGAAGCAGAAAACATACATGAAAATGGCATGTATAACTTAGTTCATAAACTCTCTGATTCCCCATAGAAACAAGGCAAAGTTAAGTAAGACTCAGTTAGGTGTACTGCCACAGAGAATTTTTCTATAAAACTAAGAAAACACACCGCAACAGCAGATTGCCATGGAAGCCCTACACATTCCTTGGCTACCATGGTGAAAAAATATGAGATATGGCACAGGCAAAATCCCTATATTCACTGCCCCCAGCCAAGGAGTCTGAGTCCTGCAACTGTTTTATCACAGTGTCTGACATAGAAAAAGAAAAAAGTTCAATCAAGCTAACTCTAATGATCTCAGAGCGCTTGTATGAAGCTGAACCAAGCAGACAGAACTTCAGCTCTCGGTTGAAGATGACGTTTGGATTCAGCTGTCTTGTGATCTGCAAATTCTAGTCTGTAATTCCTTTGCTCTCATCACCTGAATGGCAAAGAATGTAACTTAAATATAACTTTTCAATATAAATGAAATTTTTGTACATAAACTCACATAACATATGAATAATTTTAGAGGAGTTTCTATTGGTTTACACCATTTTCTTTCTCATTCTTTCTTATTTGTCCTGCAATATTTCTGATTCAATTTTAACTATAAGTTCATAGAAGATCCTGAAAAGAAGCCCAAAGTAACTCTATGGTTTCTACTATAAAGCAGAAAACATGCATAACTGACAAGATAATGAAGTTTTTCAATATTTTTAACCACCTCTTCTGAATTTTGTGAGCTGTACATTGATATTTTGTAATTATTAAACATTTATTTGGAATTATATAATCATCAAAAGTCTTTTTATTTAAATAAACTATTGAGTTTAAAGCTATCATACTAATCATTAAGTAAGTTTTGCCACACTTTATAATTCAGAATGTTGAGGAGAAACAGTTCAAACAACCATGAAGAATCATAGCCAAAGTTCATAGGCAGGGCACTATTCATTTTGCCAAGGCTAAAATTAACTCCCACCATCTTCCAAGTTGGTCCCAGGCCACAAAACTCCTACTTATATAAACGCTGGCATAAATACATACATTGTTACAACTGAATCATCTTAGAATGTTTTTGTCATGGAATGGCCAAATTATATAAAACTTGCCTTTGACTATATCTATATCTGAAAAACAAATGTGTTACTTTAAAATTGCTCCAAGGTATATGAAAATACATTTTATTAGTTGCATTCTAAAAGAAAAAAAAATTGAAATATGAATAAATGTTTTCAATTGCTCGTATGTACATTTTCTAGAAATACTCACTTTGTTCAAAACCAATATTTTCCCCAAGTTTTGGCCACTGAAATTCACAAAAAAAAAAAAAAAACAAAAAACAGAAAAATATATGAAATTTAATAATAAACTTGATAAATGATAATGCATCATAAAAGGTAGAAACCATAAGTATTAAATAACAATAAACAAATATGTCTTTTGCTGGGAATGCTCCTCACCTGGAGTCTTAGAATACCTACTAATATCTTTGTAACTAATTTATTAGCAGGTTTACATTTATTTATTCATTACTGCATGATGTCATATTATTTTTCAAAATACATATTCAGAAAGATGTGAATAAAGGCAATTTAATAATACAAGGTATTATAATATAAATAATACTAATAAAATAAATAATGACGTTAATAAAGAGTAATTAATGCAAAGTAAAACTCATTAATAAAAGAAGAAAAAAATATATGATTTGCCTATTTATGAATGCATGTGAGGCAAACACTGTACTGACATATATAAAGTAACAGAGGTTATGACCAAACATATTTTTTAAACCAAATTGTAACATTAAATTACAAGATGTAATATTTAGAATGCTATAAATCATGTTACTGCTAAGAGATAAAATTGGTTGTAAAGATTTGACGCATTTGTAGTTTTAAGGCAGGTAATAAGAAAACACTGCTTTTTCAGTGTGTGACTCTAACATTAACATTAAGCAGCTCCAGTATAGCTTGGGATTTTGATGGTAATTGGAGCACTCTACCAGAACCCACACTGCTCAGTGCTCCAAAATGAACGGCTGAACTGGATAAATGCCAGGAGCTTAAGGTATCTGTTTTCAATCTTCATAATTAGTGACAAGGCATGAATTGAATACTTAAAGGAGTGAAAACATTCTAGACTGAATCTTAGTATGCAAAAATCATCCTACTGAACTATCTTCTTGGCTGGCATCATGAAATGTGTGATCTGGCAAGAGATCCAGCTCAGCCTAACTGAATGCATTAACTCCTGTAATGTTATAGGAATGGAATTATAATACTTTATAATGGTTCTTAAGATAAAGTGTTTCAGCTATCTTATGAACAGAAAGGAACAAACCATTTGTTCAAGGTACTCAGTTAATTGTGGAAAAACATTTCTCAGAATAGAATAGATTTTATAGAACAATTCACTGAGGCAGATTTGTTTTACAACTGTGCTATATTTCATATTTTCTGAAATAATAATTACAGATGGCACTGCATTCTCTTTTCTCACTCCATTTTGACCCAAAAAAAAGTATGTTCGTAAAACACCTTGCACTTCCTATGATCCAGACCTGTACAACACGGTTGATAATGAAATCAGCTATGGATGAAAATGCATTGCACCATGAAGAGTTCACTTACTAAATGGATACCCTAAACTTTGTTTAACCTTGAGAACAGATGCAAAGCTAGTTGTTGGCATAATTCCTCCCAAATAAACACACAAATTAAACAGATCGAAACAAAGGCCTTTGGGAATTCTAGGGGACTAAATTTGCTAGTTTGTGGACAAGCAGTCCTGATAAAAGCCTGAGAGGATGCTGGTTAAAGGCGTTAGCTAAAAGCTATCCCTTCATGTTTAGGAGATTAATTACTTCAAAAAATCTGTATAAAAAATACCACCTTCCAAGATCTGTTCTCTACTTCCAAGTTTCCACTGTCACTATGAGACACATCCTGCAGATGCTCCTTTTGCTGTGGTGTTAACCTGGCTCTACTGCCTTTCAGAAGAATACCAGTAAATGGGTGATAGGTCTTTTCAAAATTTGCTGAAAGTGTTATTGAGGCAGAGTATCTGACAAATTCTACAGTGCTAAAAGCAACTATAATATTCCATATATTTCATTCCCTTTGTTTTGTGGTATTTGGTACCATGTTTCATGTAAACCAGAGCCTATACCATAAACTTTCACTTTCATCATCTTTGCTTGCACATTCAGAATCAAGAAACATAATTTCTTATTCAAGTCAGAATTATTTTCTCTTTCTATAATGCTAATTTTGTTACAAGAATTGTTTGAGAAAAAAACCAAAGTATTTCTGAAAGCAAAAAAAATATTTTATATGTATTTTATATCTTTGCATTGTTTGTGAAGAGGTGTTCATATGTAGTAGCTAGAATGCCAAGATTTCACTTTTTTTTTTTTTAACTGAAAGCAATTAATTTGACTTTCCTCTCAAATTAAACCTCATAGGTTGCAACTGCCTATCTTGAAGATGACATACTGCCATCAAAAATTTGTTTTTTACTAGTTGTCATGGAAATGAAGTGGAAAGTTCATTCCATAGTCCTTTCTGTTTGTTCTCTTTGTTCTATTTTAATAGAAAAATTGGTTATCACAAGCACTTTGTGAGCTATTTTTCTTTCAGATGGTCACAGCAAGTGACTGACAGAGATCTTTTCTATTCCCCTATTTCAGTATGTTTCATCTACTTACCTTGGACAGAACAGATACTACACCCAGGACTATTCTTAAATGTCATTGTCAGAATTCTGATTATTTTCACGTCCAAGATATAAATATTAAATCAGCCTAATAATCACACACACCCTCATATTATGTTCTTTTGATAATTGAGAGCTTTCTATATGTTCCTTTCTTCCTACCCATTGAAACTTCTAAACAGCTCTCACTATTCTGCCATTTTACACACTGTACAACATAGCATTCATTTCTGACTTCCTGTAAAGTAACCAACAACTACTAGTGTCAGTCCGGGCAAGCACACCTATGGATTCTCTCATAATGGCAAGGAGAGAAAACTTAAAGTTTTATAATGCTTCCAGAATGATAGAGAGAGAGAGGAAAACAAAAGAAAAGAAAACAAAAGAAAAGAAAACAAAA